>NW_021205086.1:0-982 GCF_002162155.2 Triticum dicoccoides
AGCTAGGCCCTTCATTTGTAAGCAAAACAAATGTATCCAATTTAGGCAGCATCATATTCTCATGAACATTAGAATCATTACCAAGAAACGAAAGTACCTGGTAATTTAGTTGGCGTGCACGAGCTCTAGTAATTGGTCCAGTATGTATAGCAGCAGGGGCTGTGGGTGTAACAATTGTATTGATGTCCTCATCATCCTCCCCTTCTTGAAATGAAGTCGTCCTCGACGGAAGTTCATCTTCCTCACCCAAATAAGGCTTCAAATCTGCAATGTTAAAACTGGGACTAACCCCAAAATCTGCAGGCAGCTCAAGTTTATATGCATTATCATTTATTTTCTCTAACACCTTAAAGGGACCATCAGCACGTGGCATTAACTTTGATTTGCGCAAATCAGGAAATCTATCCTTACGCAAATGTAACCAAACAAGATCTCCAGGAGCAAACACAACATGTTTTCTACCCTTATCTCCAGCAAGTTTATATTTAGCATTCATACGCTCAATGTTTTCCTTAGTTAACTCATGCATTTTTAAAATCAATTCAGCATGTTGTTTAGCATCAAAATTAACCTTCTCCGAAGATGGAAGAGCCAACAAATCAATAGGTGCACGAGGTAGGAAACCATACACAACTTTGAAAGGGCACATCTTAGTAGTAGAATGCAATGAACGATTATAAGCAAATTCAATATGAGGCAAGCATTCCTCCCACATTTTCTTATTATTCTTCAAAACAGCCCTAAGCATAATAGACAACGTTCTATTGACTACTTCAGTTTGTCCATCAGTTTGGGGGTGACAAGTAGTACTAAAAAGCAGTTTAGTCCCCAACTTAGCCCATAAACATCTCCAAAAGTGGCTAAGAAATTTAGTATCACGATCTGAAACAATAGTATTTGGCACACCATGCAAGCGAATAATTTCACGAAAGAACAAATCAGCAACACTAACAACATCATCGCTTTTATGACATGGTATAAA
>NW_021205087.1:0-1340 GCF_002162155.2 Triticum dicoccoides
GCATAGCAAGGTAGGAACAACACATACATATGGCTCAATCAACTCCTACACATGCTAGTGGGTTTCATCTAGTTACTGTGGCAATGACAGGTCATGCAGAGGAAGTGGGTTCAACTACCGTGGCACACAGCAGTTTGAAACGCGTTGTCTTAATGCAGTAAAAGAGAGCAGGAGCGAGAACATGGGATTGTATCGATATGATCAAATGGTTGGTTGCTTGCCTGATGGTTCGATGCACTGATACGGTTCTTCGTTAGGGTAATCACGGTACTCCTCGGAGGCAGAACCTGCCGCAAAGAACATCGATACACGACCATCACCAAACAATGTGCAACAATATGATGCATGCATGAAACATAGCAATATGAGTGTGTTGGGCTAATGCAACTAAGACCAGAAGGGTTTGAACCAATTTGAATCAAAGATTCCAATTTCAAACTCAAACATGGCCCTTTAAAGTGTTTTTTCTTGTTCTGTATTAAACATCAGGTTAACTTGTTTAATCATGCATGAAAATAGTACAGATGGATAGATTGGATTTTTCTGATCATTTTTCATATATAATTTGTCTGATTTGGAGTTACAGAATAAAAGTTATGAATTTTTGAAGTTTAAACTATATTCTGGAATTTCCTATATTAGATTAATTCCAGAAAATCAATTATTGCGTCAGCCTGACGTCAGTGTGACGTCAGCAGGTCAACGGAACATGTCCAGGTCAAACCTGACAGTGGGTCCCGCGTGTCAGTGTGATTAGATTAATTAAAGTTTTAATTAAAACTAAACCTGTTTAATTAACAGGGCTGGGCCCCACCTGTCATTGACTCAGAGGAGTCAACCAGGGCCCACCCGTGGTCAAACCCGGGTCGGCTGCACCGGCGTTTAGCCGCCGGTGAGTCCGACGCGGCGGCGGAAGTGGTTTTGGCTGTTTCGGCCACCAAATGGGTCGCGGAGACCACCGGAGTGGAGCTGAGGACGAGCCGCAGCTCTTGGTGGAGTCCGTTGGGGTCGGGGTGGCCGGAGTTGGCGCCGGCGACGACTTTGGCGGCCACCGGGGTTCGGCCGAAGACGAACTTGACGCTAGAGGGGTCAGTGAGGCGCGGGGAGTAGCTAGCTAGGTGCTACGTGACACGGTGAGTATGATGGACACCGTGGAGTGGTCGGAGGGTGACCGGGAGCACGTCGGCGACGAGCTCCACGGCGGTGGGTGCGGTTGAGCTCCGGGAGGTCGCTACACAGCTCGGGAGCAAGAGAAGGAGGGGGGGAAAGATGGCTAAGCTCACAGTGAGTGCGACGAAGCCCTTGGTGCGGCCGGAGATGGACCGGAGCGACGACGGCGT
>NW_021205088.1:0-1078 GCF_002162155.2 Triticum dicoccoides
AAAAAAGCCAGCTAGAATAGCCAAATAACAATTTGGTCCCAAACACAGCAAGGTCCTATTTTACTTTCAACATGACCTGACAACATGACCTGACAATAGTTCAGTTTACAGCTGAGGACAAAGATTTTGTGCAGGACAAGGCTATTTGTTATCGATCAAATAAATGATTTAGAAACCATCAATAAGTAGGACTAGTGATTTATTATGAAGTTGCTTGGGTTTATTATGAAGTACTTTGATCATGTCTCTTTATTTGTACTGCTGCTAATATACTTTATATGATGATGAAGTGCTACTGAGTTGTGTGCAAATTTCGTTAAATCAGTGATGTGTATGTGTGCTGTCAGTTATGTGTATGTGCTTATTTTAATCCAGTGAAATGTGGCACTGAACTGTAGCTAGCTAAACGGTAGTTTTGCTTAAATTGGTGAAATTTGGCACTGAAATGTAGCTAGCAATGCAAATATCTCAATGAATTCAGCTCTGTTTTCTGTGTGAAACTGTTGTTGTTAAATGAAGCCACATTCCAGTCCACATGCCAATGTATTTTCCATGTTGTGATGGAGGCCTTTTTTGCCTTGTCCACCCGAGAGGCCCTTGAGTTTGCTGGAATATCGATTAACTTCCGTTCCAGCAAATTCGGGTACTCCATATGTCCTATTTTCAGCAAAGGTCATGCTGAAATTTTCCGTGAATTTTAGCATGACTTTGCTAAAAATAGGACATATGGGGTACTTGTGACTAATGCATGGGCCGGGGTATCTTAGTAGTTAATTAAGTAGGATCAAGTGCCCCGGCGTACTTGTGACTAATGCATGGCTTTTAGGGTGCCTCGGTGTCGATAAAAACCGAAATGATGAAAAGTTAGGCTTTTAGGGTGCCTTGGCGTCGAAAAACCCTCAATGATAAAAGCTTAGATTTTAGGATGCCTCGGTGTCGACAAACCCTAAATGATGAGACCATGATCTTGTTCCTTGACAATAACCAACTTTTTGACCAAACTTTGTTTCTATTTAGAGAGAAACATGGCCCACAACGATGAGGCCGGGGGTTCGGGCGGCAAGGCATTCTGGGAGCT
>NW_021205089.1:0-744 GCF_002162155.2 Triticum dicoccoides
CTAATTTATATGATTTATCAAAGTTTATTACATTTTCTCGATTTTCTTGATCTAGTTAATTTGAATATTAAAATATGGCAGACTACATTTTATACACACAAGTGAACTAGCCTAAGTTTATGATAGTGTGTGTGTGTGGGGGGGGGGGGTCGAGGGCCCAATCAACTCGTCCAGTCAGCAGTTTTCTCAGTCAGCGTTGACTGGTCAACGGGTCAAAACGGGCCGGCATGTCATGGACTAATAATTTTAACAGATTAATTTATCTACTGTGACGCCCGGGAAATTAAGCTACAGTGATCCTCTGCTAGTGATGCCACGTCACCTCGTTTATAGTTGCTAATCTCGAGTTAGTTCGAAACCGATTCAAATTCAAATTCAAAAATAGGCAAACAATAAAAGTTTTCAAATATTAAAACTAAAATGTTCGGAGTGAACCAAATATTGCATAGATAATTGTGGTGAAGAAACCCCACTTTTATAAAATGTTTAAATACTATCAGATGAATAAAACAGCCGCATAAATAGTTATTTAAATACCTTTTCTAATTAATAAATGTCAAACTAAATTATTCGAGGACTTGACTTTTTGTGACAATGGCCTAAATTGAATTACTAAATTAGATGCCAAGTATATATATTTTACAAAAAAATAAAACAATAGGAAACAAAGACAAAACAGAAAAGAAAACTAACAACAAGAAAAGAACCCCCGGGGCTCCGGCCCAGCAGGCCATCAACCCCACT
>NW_021205090.1:0-1007 GCF_002162155.2 Triticum dicoccoides
GCCGGGACCCCAAAACAGTGAGTAATAGTCCACGAAACGGGCCAGAATCAGCCAAAACTGCGAGTGTTGATGACCGACACGTAAGCGCACCTTGGGGTTCTTAAATCATGGAAATCACTCCAGGACCCCAAAACAGTGAGTAATAGTCCACGAAACGGAACAAAATTGACCAAAACTGTGAGTGTTGATTACCGACACGTAAGCGCACCTTGGGGTTCTTCAATCATGGAAATCACACCAGGACCCCAAAACAGTGAGTAATAGTCCACGAAACGGGCCAAAATCGGCCAAAACTGCGAGTGTTGATGACCGACACGTAAGCGCACCTTGGGGTTCGTCAATCTTGGAAATCACTTCGGGACCCCAAAACAGTCAGTAATAGTCCACGAAAGGGGCCAGAATCGGCCAAAACTGCGAGTGTTGATGACCGACACGTAAGCGCACCTTGGGGTTCGTCAATCGTGGAAATCACTCCGGGACCCCAAAACAGTAAGTAATAGTCCATGAAACGGGCCAGAATTGGCCAGAACTGTGAGTGTTCATGACCGACACGTAACCGCACCCCGGGGTTCGTCAATCGTGGAAATCACTCTGAGACCCCAAAACAGTGAGTAATAGTCCATGAAACAGGATAGAACCGGCTAAAACTGTGAGTGTTCATGACCGACACGTAAGCGCAATTTGGAGTTCGACAATCATGGAAATCATTCCGGGACCCCAAAACAGTGAGTAATAGTCCACGAAACGGGCCAAAATCGGCCAAAACTGTGAGTGTCGATGACCGACACGTAAGCGCACCTTGGGGTTCGTCAATCGTGGAAATCACTCCGGGACCCCAAAACAGTCAATAATAGTCCACGAAACGGGCCAGAATCGGCCAAAACTGCAAGTGTTGATGACCGACACGTAAGCGCACCTTGGGGTTCATCAATCATGGAAATCACTCCGGGACCCAAAAACAGTGACTAATAGTCCACGAAACGGGCCAAAATCGGCCAAAACTGCGA
>NW_021205091.1:0-750 GCF_002162155.2 Triticum dicoccoides
TTTTTTCTTTTCTGCATTATTTATTTTCTTCTTTTTATTTTTGAGTAATTTTTTATATAGATATTTCTTTTCTGCATTATTTATCTTGTAGGCCCACCGGGCAGCGCCCCAACATTTTTTTTAATTTTTTTCTTTTCTGCATTATATATTTTCTTCTATTTATTTTTGAGTAATTTTTTTATATAGTTATTTCTTTTCTGCTTTATTTTTTTCTTCTATTTATTTCTGAGTAGTTTTTTTGCCGTATTTAGTTTCTTTGTGAATAATTTTGCTTTATATTAGTTTTTTTCTTTTCTGCATTATTTATTTTCTTCTATATATTTTTGAGTAATTTTTTTATATAGTTATTTCTTTTCTGCTTTATTTTCTTCTTCTTCTTCTTATTCTTCTTCTTCTTCTTCCTCTTCTTATTCTTCTTCTCCTTCTCCTTCTACTACTTCTTCTGCTTCTTCTTCTTCTTCCTCTTCCTCTTCTTATTCTTCTTCTCATTCTCATTCTCCTTCTCCTTCTCCTTCTTCTTCTTCTTCTTCTTCTTCTTCTTCTTCTTCTTCTTATTATTATTATTATTATTATTATTATTATTATTATTATTATTATTATTATTATTATTATTATTCTCCTTCTTCTTCCTCCTCCTTCTTCTTCCTCCTCTTCTTCTTCTTCTCCTTCTTCTTCCTCTTCTCCTTCTTCCTCCTCCTCTTCTTCTTCTTCTTCTTCTTCTTCCTCTTCTTCTTCTTCTTCTCCTCCTTC
>NW_021205092.1:0-1344 GCF_002162155.2 Triticum dicoccoides
ATATATATATATATATATATTAAATGTTCACTAGTTCATCATAGAATATATATAATATCATCACATATACGTGATGGTACTTAACTACTACGTACAATGCATAAAATTGAAAATGAACAATACTAAAACTAATAATCCCTCCTAGGGCCAGTATTCCGGCAGCCCCTCACCAGCAGCTCCCTGGTGCACGGCATCTTCCCAGTGCAGAGGTAGTACTCCGCCTCCTCCGCCTTGCAGCGCTTGACATACCGATCTACCTCTTGCTGGAGGACGAGCGCGAATGATCTTGCCATTTCATTGGGCGCCCATCGGAGCTCCTCGTCGGTGGCACGCTAGAGCTTATCAACCCACCTCCATGCAGCGATGAGGCACCCAGCGCCTTTGACCTTCCTCGCTAAGTACCCGTCTTTGTACACCTCCTCCGCACGATGACACGGCTGCCCCCAAAGCTCAGACGCTCCTTTTTCCAGGCGGCATCATGGGCTTCACATGCAGCCTGGTACCTGGCTTCCTCCTCCTCCATATCCTTCTTGAACGCCACTTGCCTGGCCTTCTCAGCCAGCGGCAGCGACTTCCACAGACAAAGATTGTACTAGCCCCAAAACCAATCCAAGGTTGGGGGTCCGGCGCAACCTCGTCTGGCGGCGCGTAGGGGTCCTCATCGCTGCTATTCGAGTGAGCATCCTCTGGGGGGCGGCGACTCCTCGTCGGCGTGTGGGTAGACCGGCGACGCCATGGCAGAGATTTGAGAGAGAGAGAGATAGAGAGAGAGAGTGAGAGAGAGAGAGACGGCAAGGGGAGGATGTAGATTCGAATGCAAGCGGGACGACGTGAGCAAGGTAGTATTTATTGGCGGACGGAATCTAGATCGATGGGAACAGTACACACGCTAGTCGCCGGTATTTACGAGTATTGTAGTTTGAATTACATATGATTCTCGTAGCAAATTCCGTGTGTGATCTTAATACCTGACGGTTTCCAATACATAACCATGTTGATTAATGACCCCCGCCACTCACCTACCAAACTTCGAGCCACAAAATAGAACGCCAATCGTGTAGGGGCCGGTTGTCTTGCCAGATCTTTACATTATTTTTTTTGAACACCAGATATTTTACATCGTCTAATGATTTTCACACACAACTACACAAAAATATGATTTTTCAAACCGTTATGGTTAGCCGTTGCATGTAGATGTAGTTCAAGTTTGAATTATGGTCATTAAGGCTAGAAAATCACTTAAATGTCTTTAAAAGGTCAATTAACCCCTAGAATTTTCCAATTTTTCACATGACAGTTGTAGTAGTGCACGTTCAACATAGAAAATTTTTTAAGGCCGTAAGA
>NW_021205093.1:0-2092 GCF_002162155.2 Triticum dicoccoides
GAGACGTTCCAGAGTACCTGTCTGTGAAGCAGTGCCTCCCTTGTTGATTTACCAGGCAAGCAAACCCCCTTGTTCATTTCGATAAAACCCTACTCTCTCGCTCCTGCTCTCAGTTATTGCATTAGGACAACAACGATTCATCTGCTACTTTGTGCTGCGGTAGTTGAACCCATTCCTCTGCATGACCTGTCATTGCCACAGTAAATAGTTGAAACCCACTAGCATGTGTAGGAGTTGATTGAAGCCATTGATGTGTTCCTACCATGCTATGCCTGCTATTGCTTAGAGTGTGTCAGGTCTGGTTCATTGGGAATGAATTGGAGTGTCACGATATGTTCTATTGCTGAGAGTTAAGTGTGTGAACACGATTTGGTAAAGGTAGCGGTGAGGGACCATGTAGGAGTACATGGTGGGTTGTCTCACTGGAACCGTCCTTAAGCACTGAGTTCTGTGTATGTTGTCCAATGACTCGATACTACCACACATTGGGTTCCGGTAACTCGACCCCTCTCGACTTATTAACCAACTTGGTCTCTGTCCAGGAGTCGCAACTAGTTTCTGGTGTTTGTAGGTAGTGCTATTTTTCTACCAAGTGGCACCCGGCAGGGTGGGCTTGGGACAGACTAGGCACACGTGGCACGGTGTACCGAGTGGCACCCGGTTGGTGGGCTCGGGAACCCTGCTCACATCGTTTGGGGCCGTGAGCGACACCCCGGCCGGATCTCCTTGCGGATGGAACCCGAATAGGCGATAAACCTGGGCTAGAGTCTTGTGTGGTTAGTCAGGTCGTGGCCGACACCCTCGCCAGGCTTCCGCTTGAAGGTTGCCGAGATACACGACGTGTACATGGCGGTAAGTGGCGAGAGCATGTGTGAAGAAGTACACCCCTGCAGGGTTAACATGATCTATTCGAATAGCCGGATCCGCGGTTATGGACTTCTTGGATGCTTACATGGTACATAGACAACTTGAAGTGGATACTCTAAAATGCTCAAGACAAGTGTGAGTGCTATGGATGGCCTTCTCGTAGGGAGACGGGGACGAATCCATAGTAGTGTATTGTATGGTGATTAGTGGACTCGTGTTCGTTGTTTCACCTCAAAAGTTTCTGGTAGTCGTAGAATAGGATAGCCACAGAGTCAAAGCTGGCTTGCTGCAACTAAACCCCACATTACCTCTTGATACAGATGCATGTATGATAGGATCTGATGTAAGTCTTGCTGAGTACCTTTGTACTCATGTTGCTTTATTTATGTTTTTGCAGCGGAGACTTCGGTCTTACTAGTGTTCTCGTGGACTTCGACTAGTAGCTAGTACCTCAGCTACGATCTTGATCGGATGTTGTAGATAGTCAGGCTCTTCAGCCTTTTCATTTGTAGATGTCTGTACCCAGACATGTAATGCTTCCGCTTGTTGCTTGTATGCTCTGTATGATGGGTCTTGTGACCCCTGTTTGCAATAAATGCTCTGATGGCTCTTCTGAGCCCTTATCTATATGATTGTTGAGTTATGCTGTGATGCCATGTTGTACAGCACATACTTGCATGTTATGCGTACGTGTAATGTGTATTGCTATGTGTGGGATCTGACTATCTAGTTGTTTATCTTTAGTAGCCTCTCTTACCGGGAAATGTCTCCTAGTGTTACCGCTGAGCCATGGTAGCTTGCTACTGCTCTGGAACACTTAGGCTGGCCGGCATGTGTCCTTCTTCGTTCCTGTGTCTGTCCCTTCGGGGAAATGTCACGCGATGAATACCGGAGTCCTGTTAGCCCGCTACAGCCCGGTTCACCGGAGTCCTGTTAGCCCAGTGCTACAGCCTGGATTCACTCGCTGATGACCGACACGTTCGAAGCTGGGTCATGGATGCCTGTCCCTGTAAGTTAGTGCCACTTTGGGTTTACGACTAGCCATGTCAGCCCGGGCTCCTTATCATATGGATGCTAGCGACACCATCATATACGTGTGCCAAAAGGCGCAAACGGTCCCGGGCAAAAGTAAGGCGACACCCGTGGGGATACCGTGTGTGAGGCCGCAAAGTGATATGAGGTGTTACATGCTAGATCGATGCGGCATTGAGTCGGGGTCCTGACA
>NW_021205094.1:0-2181 GCF_002162155.2 Triticum dicoccoides
CTCCCGCTCGGGCGACGCCCGAGACCCGGCGCCCGCTAGCGCCTGTAAACCGCATCGCCCCTCTGGGCCACTGCCAAACGGGGCCCAGCCCCAGAACGTTTCAAAAAGAAAGATTAAAAGAAAATAATAAAAATATTAATTAATCAGTTAATTAATTAATTAAATTAATTAACTTAACTAATTCTGATTAGATTAACCTAATTACCAATTAAACTAGTTAATCTGTTTTAGTTAATCAGTCAATGACAGTGGGGCCCACCCCCATAATTAATACTAATTAGGTTAATTAAAATGTTTAATTAAAAATGTGTCACTGACCAGTGGGACCCACTGGTCAGGTTGACCAGTCAACATTGTTGACTGCTGACGTCAGCATGACCTCATGCTGATGTCATAAATCCATTTTCGAATTAAATTAAATAATTAATTAAATTCCAGAAAATAATAAAATCTTTAGAAAATCATATCTTTTAATCCGTAACTCGGATTAAAATATTTTCAACATGAAAGTTGCTCAGAACGACGAGACGATTCCGGATACGCAGCCCGTTCGTCCACCACACACCCCTAACATATCAAACTCGCAACTTTCCCCCTCCGGCTCCTCTGCCCGAAAACACGGAACACCGGGAATACTTTCCCGGATGATTTCCCCCTTCGCCAGCATCACCTCATACTGCGTTAGGACACACTTAGCACCGCTCTTTGTCATGTCTTGCGTCGTCTTGCTTATGTTTGCACTGCATTTATTGTTTCTTCCCCCTCTTCTCTTCGGTAGACTACGAGACCGACGCTGCCGCTGCCCAGTTCGACTACGGAGTTGACGACCCCTCTCTTTTGCCAGAGCAACCAGGCAAGCCCCCCCTTTGATCACCAGATATCGCCTACTCTTCTCTATACTGCTTGCATTAGAGTAGTGTAGCATGTTACTGCTTTCCGTTAATCCTATTCTGATGCATAGCCTGTCATTGCTGCTACAGTCATTGATACCTTACCTGCAATCCTAAAATGCTTAGTATAGGATGCTAGTTTATCATCATTGGCCCTACATTCTTGTCAGTCTGCCTTGCTATACTATCGGGCCGTGATCACTTGGGAGGTGATCACGGGTATTTATTATACATACATACATACTATACAGATGGTGACTAAAGTCGGGTCAGCTCGAAGAGTACCCGCAAGTGATTCTGACGAGGGGGCTGAAAGGACAGGTGGCTCCATCCCGGTAGAGGTGGGCCTGGGTTCCCGACGGCCCTCGACTGTTACTTTGTGGCGGAGCGACAAGGCAGGTTGAGACCACCTAGGAGACAGGTGGGCCTGGCCCTGTTCGGCGTTCGCGGATACTTAACACGCTTAACGAGATCTTGGTATTTGATCTGAGTCGGCTACGAGCCTATACGCACTAACCATCTACGTGGGAGTAGTTATGGGTATCCCGGCGTCGTGGTATCAGCCGAAGCACTTCAGACGTCAGCGACGGAGCGGCGCGCGCCGGATTGGAACGTAAGCCTGCTCTTGTATTAAGGGGGCTAGTTCCGCTTTCGGCCGCGTACGCAACATGCAGGTGTGCTATGGGCGATGGGCCCAGACCCCTGTGCACTTAGGTTTAGACCGGCGTGCTGGCCTCTCTGTTTTGCCTAGGTGGGGCTGCGACGTGTTGATCTTCCGCGGCCGGGCATGACCCAGGAAAGTGTGTCCGGCCAAATGGGATCGAGCGTGTTGGGGAATGTGGTGCACCCCTGCAGGGAAGTTAATCTATTCGAATAGTCGTGATCTTCGGTAACAGGACGACTTGGAGTTGTACCTTGACCTTATGACAACTAGAACCGGATACTTAATAAAACACACCCTTCCAAGTTCCACAGACAACCCGGTGATCGCTTTTCCGCAGGGCGACGAGGAGAGGATCGCCGGGTAGGGTTATGCTATGCGATGCTACTGGAGATGCTACTTGGAGATGCTATTTGGAGATGCTACTTGGAGATGCTACTTGGAGGACTTCAATCTACCCTCTTCTACATGCTGTAAGGCGGAGGCTGCCAGAAGCGTAGTCTTCGACAGGATTAGCTATCCCCCTCTTATTCTGGCATTCTGCAGTTCAGTCCACTGATATGGCCTCCTTACACATATACCCATGCATATGTAGTGTAGCTCCTTGCTTGCGAGTACTTTGGATGAGTA
>NW_021205095.1:0-1901 GCF_002162155.2 Triticum dicoccoides
TTTTTTTAAATCATTTCCTTCCCTGTTATGATGAGTTTTTCCAAAAAGAAAACTTTTCAAAAATGTTGTTGGACTTGTTTTAACCTCTCAAGAAAAACTTTCCTTTTATCAGTATAACTAATTAAATAATTAAGTTGCTTGATCTTTATTTTCTTGAAAATGGTTTTTCAAGGTTAATTGACCATATTTGAACTACAACCATTTGATAGATTCACTTAAAATTTCCACAAAAATTTGGAGATGTCATGTGATGTTTTTAAATCTCTATTATGCAAAAATATATTTCATTCATGGAATATTTTGAGCCCTACTCTCAATTTTTCTTCCCTGGTCCAGAGTGCATTTTGCACTACAACCTATTTAAGTATTCATTTAAAACTTCTACCAAAATTAAGGGAGGTCAGTAGGAGCCTATTATTCCACTTTGTGCAAAAATCCAGGGTTGTTCTTTGAAAATATTGAGTGAATCAACCTCATTTCCATTCTGGACCAACTTGAGGATTTGTACAGCAACCACCATTTTAGTTGCTCCTATACCCTTAATTATTTCTCCTACTTGTAGTCCCCCATGTTAAACCCTTAAGTCCAGGAGCATGCACCATTTAGATCATTTTTGGTTCATGAAATAATGCTATTTATTTCCTGTCCAGAATTGGGGTTTTGTAAAACTTGCACTAGCAAGTTTCCCCTTTTGTCCAACTAACCTCACCACTCTCTTTTGCATCTAAAGAGACCCCCATCTGGAGTTTTTGGCCACCCCAAGACCTGCCTAAGTGCATGTGGCATTTTGTCAAACACCTGGAGAGCATGACCAGTTTTGACATGAGTTTGGCATTGCACTGTGAACTTGCACCTCTGATCAAACCAGCATGTCCACTAGACTCCCCGTTTCTCCAAACCTAGGTCTGTTAATTGCCAGTTTCAACCAAGCTCTGTAGCATGCTCTGGCATTTCGTCGAGCACACCCAGTGCATGCACTGGATGCGCCCAGAGCGCGCATATTGCACGATGCCGCGCCCGAGCCGACACGCTGGCCCCCTGGCTTTGGCCC
Organism: Triticum dicoccoides; assembly: GCF_002162155.2. NCBI lineage: Eukaryota > Viridiplantae > Streptophyta > Magnoliopsida > Poales > Poaceae > Triticum > Triticum dicoccoides. Next base: position 1,052 of record NW_021205095.1, read on the forward strand.
ACACGGCAGCACCTCGCCACGCACTCCCCGCCTCGCAACATCGCGCCAAACCACCCTGGCACGCTACAGCGCCGCCGCCAGGGCGTTCTTGGCGGCACTCCGGCGTCGGCAGTGCGCCTCTGCCACGGGCAGCGCCGCCCAAGCCTCGCCCGCTCGCCACCTGGCCCCGGAACAGCCCGAGCTCATCCACACGGGTGTCCGCTAGCGTTCGTCGCCGCCACGTCGCCCTAGCTACAGAGAAACGGTTCGCCGGAGAGCTTATCCCCACCGCCGCGGAACCGACCTTGGCGCGCTATAAATAGACACCCCGAGCCCCTCTGAGCACGGACGCGACGTCATGCTACCCCCATGGCGCTCCCCTGCCTCGCATTCGACCCGGGGAGGTCTCCTTCCTCATCTCCGGCAACTCCTGCCGCCGCCACCGCCCCGGCCAATCCGGCACCTCCAGTACCTCCCCCTCTCCGTTCTCTTCGCCAGGAACTTCCTCATCCTCCCATGAACCTTTCCCACTACTTGATTTTGATCGGGAACCATCGCCGCCACAAAGTCACTTCGCCACCGAAGCTTTCCTCCGCCGCGGAGCTCGCCGCCGGCAGCTCCCTCCACCTCCGACAACCCCACGACCACCGAGAGGACCGCCCTGGCCGTGCGGATCCATCCCTACCCTCTGGAGCCCGCGAGGAGCAGCCAAACGCCGGCGACGATCGCCGGAGCCCCGCTCCGCTCGGACAGAGGAGGGAGACGACGCGCGGGGACTGGTCAAACATGACCAGTGGGCCAGGCGGGCCCACTGTCAGCGACACCCCGCGCTGACCACGTGAGATTAAGTGAAGGCGTATTATCCCTAGTA
>NW_021205096.1:0-2372 GCF_002162155.2 Triticum dicoccoides
CTCTCAGCGGTATATCAGCCATCTCTGCGTGGCACTTCTTCAACTGGGAAACGTGGAACACGTCATGAACTCCTGACAATCCTTCGGGCAATTCCAACTTGTAGGCAACTTCTCCCATACGCTCCAAAACTTGGTATGGTCCCACAAAACGTGGAGCTAATTTTCCCTTAACTCCAAAGTGCTTAACTCCTCGGAGTGGAGATGCACGAAGATAAACTCTGTCTCCGACTTCGTAAGCTGTCTCCTTGCGTTTAGAATCTGCATAGCTCTTCTGCCTGGACTGGGCTACCTTGAGCCTATCGCGAATCAACTCCACCTTCTGTTCAGACTCCTTAATCAAATCCGGTCCAAAAAACTGGCGATCTCCAACTTCATCCCACAACAACGGGGTCCTGCACCTCCTTCCGTACAAGGCTTCTAAAGGGGCCATCTTCAAACTAGATTGATAACTATTTTTGTAAGAGAACTCCGCATATGAAAAATTGTCGTCCCAACTAGATCCATAATCTAGCCCACAAGCTCTGAGCATATTCTCCAAAATCTGAGTGACTCTCTTGGTCTGTCCATCTATCTGTGGATGAAAGGCTGTACTGAACTCTAGCCTGGTACCTAAAGTTTCATGCAACTGATTCCAGAACTTTGAGGTAAACTGGGTTCCTCTATCTAATACAATGCTCCTCGGAACTCCATGTAGACATATGATCCTGGTCATGTATATCTTCGCCAACTTAGCACTAGTGTAAGTGGTCTTTACTGGGATGAAATGTGCTACCTTCGTCAAATGATCGACTACAATCCAAATCGAGTCATAGCCTGAGCGGGTCCTGGGCAATCCCAAGATAAAATCCATGCCTAGCTTATCCCACTTACATTCGGGTATTGGCAATGGTTGTAACAATCCTGCTGGCTTTTGATGCTCTGCCTTTACTCTCTGACATACATCACAAACTGCTACGTACTCCGCAATATCCTTCTTCATTTCGGTCGACTAGAAAGTGTCCTTCAAATCCAAATACATCTTGGTATTTCCTAGGTGAATCGAATACGGCGAATCATGGGCCTCTTGTAGAATCAATTTCATGATCTCCTGATCACTAGGCACAAAAATGCGGTCCTCAAACCATAAGGTATCGTGCTCATCCTCACGAAATCCTTTAGCTTTTCCTTTGCTCATCTTCTCCTTAATAGAGGCAATCTCCTTGTCAGTCTTCTCTGATCTTCTCCATCAAAGTAGACTGAATCTCCAATGCTACTACATAGCCTTTCGGAACTATCTCCAAACATAGCTCACGAAGATCCTTGGCTAACTCCTTCGGTTACTCTCCGGTCATGAGTGTGTTGACATGGCTCTTGCGGCTCAACGCATCGGCTACTACGTTATCCTTTTCCGGGGTGATAATGGAATCTCATATCATAATCCTTGATGAGTTTAAATCATCTCCTTTGCCTGAGATTCAACTCCTTCTGTGTGAAAATGTACTTCAGTCTCTTGTGATCCGTGTATACTTCACAATGGTTTCCGATGAGGAAATGTCTCCATGTCTTCAATGCATGCACAACGGCTGCTAACTCCAAATCATGTGTAGCATAATTCAACTCATGGGGCTTAAGCTGTCGTGAGGCATACGAAACAACTCTTCCCTCCTTCATAAGCACTGCTCCAAGTCCTCGACGAGAAGCGTTGCAATATACTTCATAATCCTGGCGCTGATCTGGCAGAATCAACACTGGCGATGTAACCAAACATTTCTTCAACTCCTGGAAACTAGCCTCACATTCCTCAGTCCATTTGAACTTGGTATCCTCCTTCAGCAACTCCGTCATGGGCTTCGCAATCTTTGAGAAATTCTCAATGAACCTATGGTAGTATCCTGTGAGTCCAAGAAAACTCCGGATCTCTCCAATTATTGTTGGTGCTATCCAATTTTTCACAGTAACAACTTTGGTGGGGTCTACTGATATTCCTTCTCCGGATATAACATGTCCGAGGAATCCAACTTCCTTCAACCAAAACTCACATTTGCTGAACTTGGCATATAACTGATGTTCTATGAGCTTCTCGAGTACCAAACGCAAATGCTCCTTATGCTCTTCTTCGTTCTTCGAGTAGGACAAAATATCATCAATGAGTACTACGACGAACTTATCCAAAAACTCCATAAACACCTTGTTCATCATGTTCATGAAATATGCAGGTGCGTTAGTCAGACCAAAAGACATAACGGTATACTCATACAGCCCGTACCTGGTGGTAAAAGTTGTCTTAGGTATATCCTGCTCTCGAATCTTCAACTGGTGGTATCCTGATCGCAGATTGATCTTGGAAAATACCTTAGCTCCTTGCAACTGGTCAAACAAATCATTGATCATCG
>NW_021205097.1:0-2326 GCF_002162155.2 Triticum dicoccoides
CGTTTCGTGCATGCCACCTCGTACCACCAACACAACCAGCACTGATCTGATATGGCCGATGTCAGCCCCGTACCGCGTTCTCTTTTCTGACTCAGCCGGTGGACCCCAAACTTTTTGGCCACGCACCCATCGCCACGTCCATCATGCGTGCAAGTTTTCATAATTTTCCGGCACCGTATGAATTTCCTATGGTTTTCTTCGTGAAACGCACCGAAAACACTGATCGGGTGTGACGCAACGTGCGTATGGTGTCCGAATTCGTTCAACTCTTGCATGGGGCCCTAAGATGGGCATGCACAGTGCCTCTCAAAATTGGGTCATGTTTCGTGCATGCCACCTCGTACCAGCAATGCAACCGGCACTGATCGGATATGAACTCATAAAAAATTGAAACACAACTAGTAATTTTTACCTATAAATTGTAATAAAAAACTCATTATTCTTACTTATAAATTATAACAAAAAACTCATTATTATTATGAAAAAACAATTAGTCATTAATGCAATACACATTACAGTACTAAACTTTGCACATATTTTAAGTATTTTTAGACATTAATTGACATTACATAAATATTAAAAATGTAATTACTAATTTACACAGATAACTGAACATAATATTCATTATAAAAGTACTCATTATCAATTAATTATCAAAAAACTCAGTATTGTTTTAGTAATTAATTATAAAGAAGTTATTATTTTTTCCTATAAAGTATAATAAAGAACTCATTATTATTATAATAAATCTAGTTAACGAATGACATAAATAACTAAAAAAACTTAATACTATTTCAAAAAACAAAAGTGTTGACTGTGCGCGACGGACCAGTGACTGTGCACGACGCCGCGCGTGGGCCACGTGTGGGATGTGCGTGACACTGTGGGCGCGGTGCGGGGGGGGGGGCAGGGTCGGCGAGGGTGAGGACTAAAGTTTAGTCCCACCTCGCCCGCCGAGCGACGCCGCGACCGCCTTAAATACCTGCCTCCCACAGCACTTTCGAACTCCTCTGATTCCCGCCTCGTCCCGCCACTGCCCCGTTTGCCTGTGCTGTCGGCCGTAGCTGGGCCGAAAGGCCGGCCCTTTCGCCGCCCGGCTTGATCGGGCCGGACCGATTAAGCGCAGTTGTGGCCTGCGAGCACATGCCGGGCATTTTTTTGCTTTAAGAATTTATTTCTAATTTTTTGGTGATAACACCACATACCACACCCCGGACGTGACGCAATATGTTTTTGGTGTGCATGCATGATAAGTTCTCCAGAGACTGTTCGAGTATGAGTGAAGGCCCCATGCATGCGTTTTGTGATTGATTTTTCTCGTAACGTTGAAATGCATGTTTCCGTTTATTTTTTGAAGTTGCACGACTAACATCAAGTTAAACATACAATTTTTTTCTTCAGATAAGCCATTCCGAGTTCATTCATAATTCAAACTACCTTACATAACACTAAACATAACCGAGCACTGCTCTTACATAACTTAGACCAAAATTTAAATAAAAACCCTAAAACTAGACTACTCGTCGTCGCTGGCGCCGGTGAGGTCGACGACCGGCGCCATACCGCCGGCCTCTCCTTCGCCGCCATCGTCGCCACTGTCGTCGTCGTCGTCGCTGAAATCCCACCAGTTGTCTTCCCGCGCCTGCTGCTCCTGCACCGCCGCTATGGCCGCCTGCCGCTCTCGTTCCTCACGAGTGGCCGCCGCCGCCTCCTCCTCTGCCGACTGGGCCAGCACTGCAAGTAGCCCCGGCGTGTCGTCGGGGTCTCCGTCTTGAGCGAGGGCGGCCTGCGCCGGCGGGATCTCGACCAGCGCCGGGTCAGGGGGCGCCTGCTGTGCCGGGGCAGTGGGGGCGGCTGGAGGTGGGCCGTGGTGATGTCGACCACGGGAAGAGCCGGCCTCGCCGGTAATGTCTCCGACGGTGCCGCCGGCCGCCGCGTCCCTGAACGCGCCGAGGACGACGTCGAAGTTCTTCCCCCGCCAGAACCTGCGCCGGGCCCTGCGGTTGTAGCGTCCGCCAGGGAACGCGTGGAGCTGCTGCCTCGTCGGCGGCGAGCCCATGGTGGGGATGCCGTCCGCCCCGATCCGCCACGGCCGCGGCACTTTGGCTGCCGGCGGCACCATCAGGCCGTACCGGGCCAGATCCTCCGTGTCGCCGACGGTGAGGCTCAGCGGCCAAACGCCGGTCGGCCACTCGCCCTCGTCGGAGTCACTAGAAGACATCGCCGGCGAGGAGAGGGAGATGGGCGGGCGAGGAGAGGAAGAGAGATGGGTGGGGCGAGGGAGATGGCACAGCCTGCTCAGGGCTGGCGCTGCCTTTTATAGACG
>NW_021205097.1:7481-10266 GCF_002162155.2 Triticum dicoccoides
GCGCGAGGGGGAAGAGCTGGAGAGGAGAGGGGGTGTCTGGGGGGTTCGGGGGAGAGAGGGAGGGCGATCCACGACGTCAGCGGGCGAGGGGAGCGGCGAGGCGGCGAGCAGGTGCGTGGCGCGCGCTGCGGTTGCCGTCGGGCACCTGCCTGCCTGCCTGGCCGGCAAGCAGCTCGCTGGAGCGGCGCTGGGCTGGGCCGGCAGGTGGGCCGGGAGCTGGCGTCAGGTAAGTTTTTCTATTTTCTCTGTTTTCTGTTTTTTTAATACTTCTGCAACTTTGTTGAATTAATAAAAATACTTAGGCAACTCCTAAAATCACCAAACTACTCCTGGTCCATAGTTGGATTATTTCCAACATGAAACATTTTAGTTTGGAGATATTTGAGCATTTAAATATTTTATATAATTTTAAATGCCCAAATTCAAATATTTATGATTTAATTCACAAACCCTAAGATGGCCTAGGAAAATGTGCATCACTTTTGGCAGAGGTTCTGAACCAAGACAAAAATGATGGGCATTTTAGAAGGGCATTTCAGGTTCATTGGAAAAGTTTTTAGTAAACCCTAATTGGTTTCAGAGGGGACTGGGGGTTCTGTCATCCCCATTTCAGGTTTCTGATGCAAAAATAAACATGATGCAACACTCTAATGCATGACTAGCTAGGGTGTGACAACTCACCCCCACTCAAAAGAATCTCGTCCCGAGATTTGGGTTCCTCCGGGAAGAAGGCGGGATACTCAAATCGAAGACGATCCTCCCTTTCCCAAGTTGCTTCATCCTCAGAATGGTGCGGCCATTGAACTTTGAGAAACTTGATATTATGACGTCGAGTGGTACGCTCGGCCTGATCGAGGATACGAATGGGGTACTCTCGATATGTGAGATTATCTTGGAGATCAAGCGTTTCGTGGTCCACTCCACGGATAGGATCCGAGAAGCAACGCCGGAGTTGAGAAACGTGGAAGACATCGTGGACTCTGGAGAGGTGCGGAGGTAGTTCCAACTGGTAGGCAACTTCTCCTCGTTTAGCGAGAATGCAAAAAGGTCCAATGTAACAAGGAGCCAATTTGCCTTTGATACCGAAACGATGGGTTCCCTTCAGAGGGGTAACCCGAAGGTAAGCCTTCTCGTCAACCTCGAAAGTCATAGCCTTATGTTTTCGGTCATATTGACTCTTCTGACGAGATTGGGCTGTTTTCAACTTTTCACGAACGATGCGAACTTGCTCTTCTGCTTCCTGAATCATATCCGGGCCAAAGAATTGTCTTTCCCCGGTCTCTGACCAGTTAAGGGGTGTTCGACACCGTCGTCCATAGAGAACTTCAAAAGGGGCTTTACCCAAGCTAGATTGATAGCTGTTGTTGTAAGCAAATTCGGCAAATGGAAGGCATTTCTCCCACTCCATTCCGAAAGAGATAACAGAGGCTCGAAGCATGTCTTCTAGAATCTGGTTGACGCGTTCTACTTGACCACTCGATTGAGGGTGAAAAGCGGTGCTATAGGAAAGGCGGGTTCCCATAGCGTTTTGGAAACTTTCCCAAAATCGAGAGGTGAAAAGACTTCCTCGATCCGAGTTAATTTCCAAAGGAACACCATGGAGAGACACTATTCGGGAGATGTATAAGTCTGCCAGCTGACTAGCGGTTATACTCTCGCGAACAGGTAAGAAATGGGCCACTTTGGAAAGACGATCGACAACGACGAAGATAGCATTATTCCCTCTCTTGGTCCTGGGAAAACCGGTAATGAAATCCATACCAATTTTATCCCATTTCCATTCAGGAATAGCTAAGGGTTGAAGGGTGCCAGCAGGCCGTTGATGCTCTGCTTTTACATGACGACATACGTCGCAGTTAGCAATATACTGAGAAATTTCTCTCTTCATCCTAGTCCACCAGAACCTCTGGCGTAGGTCCTGATACATCTTGGTACTACCGGGATGAATGGTGAGAGGAGATTCATGAGCCTCCTTAAGGATCAGCTGCCGTAGATGCTGGTTCTTGGGAACCACTAAACGGTTCTCAAAGTACACAACACCATGATCATCTGTGGAGAAACAACTAGCACCTCCGCTAGCAATGTTCTCCTTGATTTTAGATATTCCCTTATCTCGCTTTTGGGCAGCGATAATTTGATCCGTAAGAGTAGGTTTCGCCACCAAGGTGGAAAGAAATCCTCGAGGAACAATGTGAAGGTTAAGCTTCCAAAATTCCTCATGGAGAAGCGGTTGACTTTGTTGTAACATCAGGTTGTTACAATAAGATTTACGACTTAGCGCATCAGCCATGACATCGGCTTTCCCTGGGGTGTAGGTTATTCCTAAGTCGAAATTTGTGATCAACTCGACCCAACGTCTTTGCCTGAGATTCAAATCCGGTTGGGTGAAGATGTACTTCAGACTTTGGTGATCAGTGAATATTTCGCAACGATTACCAAGAAGGTAATGTCGCCAGGTTTTAAGTGCATAGACTACGGCTGCAAGCTCTAGATCATGAGTAGGATAATTCTCCTCATGTGGGTGCAATTGCCGTGAGGCGTAAGCAATTACGTGTCGATCTTGCATGAGAATGCAACCTAGTCCTTGTCGCGAGGCGTCGCAGTAGATAACAAAGTCCTTAGAGAAGTCTGGCGGTACCAGTACGGGAGCAGAAGTCAGGCGTCTTTTCAGTTCCTGAAAGCTGTGCTCACATTGTGGAGTCCATTCGAACTTCTTATCTTTCTTGAGGAGTTCGGTTAGAGGTTTAGCAACTTTGGAGAAGTTTTCGACAAAGCGGCGGCAATA
>NW_021205098.1:0-1129 GCF_002162155.2 Triticum dicoccoides
CTTTGGGACCCCAAAACGGTGAGTAATAGTCCATGAAACGGGCCAGAATCGGCCAAAACTGCGAGTGTTGATGACCAACACGTAAGCACACCTTGGAGTTCAACAACTATGGAAATCACTTCGGGACCACAAAACCGTGAGTAATAGTCCACGAAACATGTCAGAATTGGCCAAAACTGTGAGTGTTGACGACAGACACATAAATGCACCCCGGGGTTCATCAATCGTGGAAATCCCTCTGGGTCTCCAAAGCATTGAGTAATAGTGCACGAAACGGACACGATTCGGCCAAATATGTGAGTGTCGATGACCGACACGTAAACGCACCCTGGGGTTCGTCAATCATGGAAATGACTCTGAGACCCCAAAATAGAGTAGTAGTCCAAGAAACGGGCCAGAATCGGCCCAAACTGTGATTGTTGATGACTGACACGTAAGCGCACCTTGGAGTTCGACAACCATGGAAATCGCTTTGGGACCCCAAAACGGTGAGTAATAGTCCATGAAACGGGCCAGAATCGGCCAAAACTGCGAGTGTTGATGACCAACACGTAAGCACACCTTGGAGTTCAACAACAATGCAAATCACTTCGGGACCCCAAAACCGTGAGTAATAGTCCACGAAACATGTCAGAATTGGCCAAAACTGTGAGTGGTGACGACAGACACATAAATGCACCCCGGGGTTAATCAATGGTGGAAATCCCTCTGGGTCTCCAAAGCATTGAGTAATAGTGCACGAAACGGACACGATTCGGCAAAATATGTGAGTGTTGATGACCGACACGTAAACGCACCCTGGGGTTCGTCAATCATGGAAATGACTCTGAGACCCCAAAATAGAGTAGTAGTCCAAGAAACGGGCCAGAATCGGCCCAAACTGTGATTGTTGATGACCGACACGTAAGCGCACCTTGGAGTTCGACAACCATGGAAATCGCTTTGGGACCCCAAAACGGTGAGTAATAGTCCATGAAACGGGCCAGAATCGGCCAAAACTGCGAGTGTTGATGACCAACACGTAAGCACACCTTGGAGTTCAACAACTATGGAAATCACTTCGGGACCACAAAACCGTGAGTAATAGTCCACGAAACATGTCAGAATTGGCCAAAACTGTGAGTGTTGA
>NW_021205099.1:0-1070 GCF_002162155.2 Triticum dicoccoides
CCGCCTCACCACCGCGCCACCCAACGCCGCCGCCGCCTCACCACCGCGCACCCAACGCCGCCGCCGCCTCACCACCGCGCCACCCCACACCCAACGCCGCCGCCGCCTTACGCCGCCGCCGGAGCCCCTCGCTCTTCGAGGTACTAGCCCCGCGCCGCGTCACCTTTTCTTCTCTCGGATCGTTTTCTTCTAATCGTTCCGATTCTTTTCTTCTCTAAACCGTTCCGGTTTTCTAGATCAGTTTTTCGTTCGGATTTCTTCTCCGAAACCCTAGATCGGATTCGTTTTCTTCTCCGATTTAGTTGCCTTTTTACCGTTCGCCGGACCGTTCGTCCTAACGAACGTGATCACCGGATTCTTCTAGGTTAATGAACGTCCGTTCGTTTAACCGTTCATCGTTCTCTTTTCTCGTCGGATTTATTCCGCGATTCTTCCGATCGTGATTTCAGATCCGATCTTCTTTCTAGTCTATCTTCTTGCTCGTTTATCGGAATCAGGTGATTCAAATGCCTGGAGTTTCGCCTCGAAACCGCCGTTCCGACCAACCAACTTAAACTAAGTTTTGTTACTGTAAAATTTTGACCCAGTTTCAACTTGCTAGAACCGAGTTGTTTTCTTTCATCGTTTGACTTTCGATGCTTTATTTGATTCGATTCTTTTGCAACCAGGGTTCTTAAGTTGAACTCTCTGGTTAGATCTTTTATTCGAGATTTCCCTGTGCATTAGATGAGTACTTATTGTATGCTTGTTGTTTGTCTGCGATAGATTACCCGGATTGCGCCGCTTGTTACTTCGAAACCCTAGGACTCGCGGATCATCAGCAAGGCAAGTAACACTTGATCATATCTTTCCTACTACCCAGTTTTATTGCATTAGATCAAACCCTCAAACACTTGCATTGTTAGGATCTAATTAAATTGTGGGATGGGAAGTAGATGAGGTAGTACCTATTACCTGTTACTTATGAAACCTTGGGAGTTACTTCTACGTTTGCTTATTATGCTATGCTATGCTAGTAGACGTGGATTGGGTGAGTGAATATCCATGACAGATGTGAGATTGTTAATTAA
>NW_021205100.1:0-1138 GCF_002162155.2 Triticum dicoccoides
TTCCTCATCATCAGTGTCTTCATTTAACTTTTCAAGCATAATTATGTCTCTTTGATTCACAACTGCCTCACCATCAATCCTTGCGTCGTCGTCGTTTGGTTCCAGGTCAACATAACCCAAGTCATCATCCTCGTTGTTTCGGACCACGTCATCATGTTCCTCTTGATAGAACACTCCCTCGTATGTCATGGGGTTTATGTTGTAGTAATCATCATCGTTCGGGTCCGGTAGCTTACCATGCGGCGACACCTTGAACACAACTTCCCAACCCTTTAGGTACTCTTTCTGGCATGGGTAAGGCAGATAATACACTTGTGTGGCCTGGGTAGCGGCGATAAAGAGATCAGCTCCGGCATAGACGGTTGATGGTTTAACTTCAACTAAACCAATAGAAGGCGTATGTCTCAGGCCCTTTTTGGGGTCGAACCTTCGGCATTTGAACACAGTGAGACTTAGGTGTTCGCGGCCAAGTTTGAATGTAAGCTCGTATATTTTTCCTACCCTTCCGTACTAATCTATTTTATTATCTCCTTCAGTGAAGACTCCGGTATTTATGGTTTTGGGATCAGGCCGACTGTTCTGGTGCTCCTCTGTATGGAAGCGATACCCATTCACATCATACTTTTCGCATGTCATGACGACAGGGTCAAAACCGATGGAAACCCATCTCAATTCTTCATCCATTGATTCGGTCGGATCATTTCCCTACAAGTTCAATTGAAATTATAGGGTGCATGAGTTTAATTGAAATTATAGGGTGCATGAGTTTAATTGAAAGTGTGAAAAATTACTTTCTCCATGAACCACGCAACGAAATTTTTCCTTCCATCAGCACCCTTTCGAAGAAGAGCAAGTGCCTCTGCTTCAGTAGGAGGCAGCATCCCTGTCCATTCTTCCTCAACGAATCGACTACAATAAGAAAAGCGGTATAAGAACTAGGCAAAGTGAACATAACGAATTGACTAAAAGAATGGTGCAAAGGTATTACCTCATCCACTCATCCTCAACTTCCTTGATGTTGTGCAAGATATAGAACATGACATCCTCCCACTCATCTCGTGGCATGACATAAGATGTCGAGCATCCAGCCCTGCCACCTTGCCCGGTGAATAGAGGCAACTTGGGTTTATACTTGGGT
>NW_021205101.1:0-1742 GCF_002162155.2 Triticum dicoccoides
ATACTAACAAAGTAATCGTGTCTTTTCAAAATAACATGTCCAAAGAAAGTTATCCCTATAAAATCATATTGTCTGGCTATGCTCCATCTTCCCCATACAAAGTATTTAAATCATGCACAACCCCGATGACAAGTCAAGAAATTGTTTCACACTTTTTATTTTCTCAAACTTTTTCAACTCTCGCGCAATACATGAGCGTGAGCCATGGATATAGCACTACAGGTGGAATAGAATATGGTGGAGGTTATGAGGAAAAAGGAGAATATAGTCTCACATCACCTAGGTGTATCAACGGGCTATCGCGATGCCCATCAATAGATATCAATGTGAGTGAGTAGGGATTTCCATGCAACGCATGCACTAGAGCTATAAGTGTATGAAAGCTCGAAAAGAAACTATGTGGGTGTGCATTCAACTCGCTTGCTCACAAAAACCTACGGGAAATTGAAAAAGCCCATAATTGAAATATACAAGCCAAGTTATATAATGAAATATTCCCACTAGTATATGAAAGTGAAAAATGGGAGACTCTCTATCATGAAGATCATGGTGCTACTTTGAAGCACAAGTGTGGTAAAGGATAGTAGCATTGTCCCTTCTCTCATTTCTCTTTTTTCCTATTTTTTTACTTTTCTCTTTTTTTCTTTTTTTTGTTGGGCATCTTTGGCCTCTTTTTTTAGTAAGGATTTACTAGTCGTTAACCCGTGCTGCTGCACGGGCTAGTTAATTAGGAAGACATGCAACAACAGAAGTACCAATGTCATTTTGATATTTCTTTATGTTTGAAATTATAGGGAATTATGATCTTCATATCAATGTACTGAGTGGTCTGAGGCACATTAAATTAGTAGTCTTCATGTCAATATTTTTTGGCACAGACTGGCGATCATATGATCTTTGAGTATGGATCTGAGTATATTTTTATGGCGCCCACAACATATCCAGCCGCTACCTTTTTTCTCAAAATCAGGCATAAACTCTTTTCTTTTACCATGAGGCTTGATATACATCTTTTTTGTACGTGCATGAATCTTCATCATTTTTGGCGGGATCGAGATGTGGACTCTTTTTATTCACACGCCTGAGATCTTCATATCTGTACATGTATTTATTTGGCACATTATTTTTATTTCCACAGAACTTAGACATGCGTGTTGGAGACTCTTTTTTAGCTGGGAGACTCATTTTTCTAGGTGTGGGGAAAAGGCACGTTCATTTTGTTTCTATAGAATTTAGATCTGGGCGTTGGGGACTATTTTGTAGTACGTGAATTTTTTTTATTGAGGCAAATCTTCTAATAGATCTACCTCAGTCCTTTTTAAAATCTGGCCTAGATTTGTTTTTAACCGTGAGGGTTGAAGTCCCTCTTTTTTTGAACCTGCATGGATTTTCATTTTTTATTTGATTGGGATGTGGACTCTTTTAACGTGATGAGGCTAAAAGAGTTTTTTTTTAGGATCTCTATGGGACTCTTTCGTATGTGGGGAAAAAGAACGCTATTTTTGTTTCTACAGAAGTGACGTGGTCGTTCGGGACTCTATCCATGTGCTCTTTAATATTAGATCTGAAGCGTCTATTTTCTCTGATACAACTTGAGGCATTACGGGCATCCAATGGCTATAGTTTTCGGAATTACAGATCTGACGGTTAATTAGTTAGCTTTTCTAGGATTAACGTGAAGTCTCGTATGGAGCCTCCCGTGCAATGCACAGGCTAGAGTGGAAAATGTTTTATAAGGATCA
>NW_021205102.1:0-2513 GCF_002162155.2 Triticum dicoccoides
ATGGAAGAGGTGAAATCGATACAACCGAAATTGAGCATCCAATCATTAAATCATGTCCTGCACCGCCAATGTAGGTCCATCCTGCCAATAAATTCACATGCAAACCACTGTTACGTCTCCAATGTATCTATAATTTTTTATTGTTCCATGCTGTTATATATCATTCTTGGATGTTTTATAATCATTTTATATCATTTTTTGGTACTAACCTATTGACATAGTGCCAAGTGCCCGTTGCTGTTTTCTCCATGTTTTTTACATCGTAGGAAATCAATATCAAACAGAGTCCAAACGCAGCAAAACTTTTTGTGGATTTTTTTGGACCAGAAGACATCCAGTGGCCGGAGAAGCGCTTGGGGGTGCTACGAGGGGAGCACAACCCACCAGGGTGCGCCAGGAGGCCCAGGCGCGCCCTGGTGGGTTGTGCCCACCTCGGGTGCCCCCTGAACCGTCTCTTTGCTCTATAAATACCCCAATATTCCAGAAACCCTAGGGGAGTCGACGAAAATCAATTCCAGCCGCCGCAAAGTCCAGAACCACCAGATCCAATCAAGACACCTTCACGAAGGGGTGCATCATGTCCATTGGTGCCTCTCCGATGATGCGTGAGTAGTTCTTTGTAGACCTGCGGGTCCGTCGTTAGTTGCTAGATGGCTTCCTCTCTCTCATTCGATTCTCAATATAATGGTCTCTTGGAGATCCGTATGATGTAACTCTTTTTGCGGTGTGTTTGTTGGGATCCGATGAACTTTGGGTTTATGATCAGATCTATGTTTTTATCCATGAAAGTTATTTGAGTCTTCTTTGGTCTCTTATATGCATGATTTCTTATAGCCTCGTATTTTTTCTCCGATATTTGGGTTTTGTTTGGCCAACTTGATCTATTTATCTTGCAATAGGAAGAGGTGCTTTGTAGTGGGTTTGATCTTACGGTGCTTGATCCTAGTGACAGAAGGGGAACCGACACGTATGTATCGTTGCTACTAAGGATAAAACAATGGGGTTTATTTCTACATAAATAGATCTTGTCTATATCATGTCATCATTCTTATTGCATTACTCCGTTTCTCCATGAACTTAATACACTAGATGCATGCTGGATAGCGGTCGATGTGTGGAGTAATAGTAGTAGATGCAGTCATGAGTCGGTCTACTAATCTTGGACGTGATGCATATATAATGATCATTGCCTGGATATCATCATGATAATTTGAAGTTCTATCAACTGCCCAACAGTAATTTGTTCACCCACTGTTTGCTATTTTGCTATACAGAAGCCACTAGTAAAACCTACGGCCCCCGGGTCTCTTTCTCATATTATTTGCCTTTGTGATCTTCTTTATTTGCCTTTTATTTTCAGATCTATTAAACCAAAAAATACAAAAATACCTTGCTGCAATTTATTTTTACTTGGCATTCGATCTATCAATATCTACAACTCTCTCACGTCCGTTTGCCTATCTTTGGGCGCCGCTACCCAAATGAGATTGACAACCCCTTTTACACGTCGGGTTGCGAGTATTTGTTATTTGTGTGTAGGTGCTGTTTATGTTCTGTTGCTTGGTTCTCCTACTAGTTCGACAATCTTGGTCTCATCACTGCGGGAAATACCTACCGTCGCTATGCTGCGTCATTCTTTCCTCTTTGGGGAAATACCGGCGTAGCTTCAAGCCACAATCAACCACTAATATTACTATCTAATGGCAGTACAAAAAGAGTAGCGAGATAGTAGAGAACCATCTACCTTCATAATGAACAACTCATAGTGCCACCAATTGGATATAACGGTTTGGAAGAAAACATGCTCCTAATGTTGAACCATTTGGACTTTTTGTGCAGTTCCACTAAAATCGAGCATCCCTGTTTGCATAGATATTGAAAGTGTGATTACTATAAAAGTGGCACTAGTTGAAGCATAGACTCACAAATATAAGCATTCCAATTTCTTAATGGGAAAAGGTAGCAAGGCTATTTCTAACCACCTATTTGAAGGAATAAATACGGCAACAACGGCTGATGTCAAGAAGACATACATAGTATTTTCTTAAAAACTGAACCATTCCTAACCTTTCCTCTTCTTTTAAGCATATTTTGTGCAGTTCGACTAAAATAAAATGCCGTCACCGCCTTGACAATTCAGTGACACTGTACAAAAATAAATGACTTAACATTACATCATGATGTCAGGTATGTAATCGACAGGCATTAGAGACAAACTTATAGACCTCCTCCGATAACATAATGACATTAATTTAACAAAGATGTGACTAGCTTTACCGGGATAATTTGAGTGAAGTCTACACCCTCTGTTCCTTAATAAAAGACGTTTTCGCAGTTCAATTTGAAGTACCCAAATGTCTAGTATTTAGAAAAACAGGTAGTAGTTTTCTTGAGCACACATCTAGGAAAGCTTGCCACACTTTAAATATGTCCATACGCTAATGCAACCCCATTCAAATAGTACAAATATACACTAATCCAATGGCTAGTGCAACAGTAGAGTAGTTTTTTTT
>NW_021205102.1:4258-5367 GCF_002162155.2 Triticum dicoccoides
TCGTCAGCGTGTGACCTCTCTCTTCGACGACGAGTGCGTCAATGCTGCACATCCTTTTCTTCCCCGGCGGATCTGTGACCACCGGTGAGGAGGGGGAGAGAGGTCGTCTTTTTTAGATCTGGAGAGAGGGTGATAGTGTGAGAAGCAAGTGGGCAGCCCTTAGCCAGAAAGCGCTGAAGCTCTAGCTTATATATCTTGTCCATCTTTTTTGATACTAGTACTAGAGGTAGAGTAGTGGTAGAGTAGTTCATATTTTCTCTGCATACAGTACCAGTTAGTCGTGCTTCAAAACTGAACGTCACACCATTAGAAAAATAAAGTCGAGAAATAATGCGGCACCTCGGGTCAACGCGGCCAGATCACATTTTGCACGAGAAATGACACACCACGTTTCGTTGACATGTTGCCCTGTTCCAATATGTCAGTGAGACGACGTCGAGTCCTTTTATACAATTTCCGAAAGGACGTCTATGTAGGCCGAGGCGCCTCTTCCTGTACCGTGGCAATTGTCCATCGCATCTTCGCCTTTCCCTCTCGATTTGGAACTGCTGTCGCACGCTCTTCCTCCCTCCTCCATTTGCCTTCACCCTTCCTTCTGCCATTGTTTGATTGTCTTCTCAATGGAGGGAACAGGCCAGAAACGACCCCGTTATTCTTGCCCCGATCTGAAAGATGATGTGGTGGAGGAACTCAATGATTGGTGCGACGTCATCACCTCGGCTAGCATGGCAGGTTCGTTCAAGACCATTCTTGACTCAACTAATAAAATCATTACAAAGAACCCAAGGGTCCAGGAGCGGTTTGATCTCCACTATCTTCTTCGCCATGACCCTCCTCGCTAGCGCACGGACGACAGAAGCCTCGCCTTCTGCAAATTGATGCTGCTTGATAATGATACGTGTGATGTTAAGATGCCATCGCTTAAGGATAAGGCCTGGGCAGGAACAAATGGAGATTGGGTTGTTTATATTGGGCACACCTGCAAGTGGGAACTTGTGAATGTGTACATTCGTCACCGGGTTCAACTTCCAAAAATCTCAGAGTGCCCAGAGGTTGAGCACACAGATGGTCTCCGTACATTCAAGTACGATCATGGTGACTGTCATCTA
>NW_021205102.1:5377-12413 GCF_002162155.2 Triticum dicoccoides
AGAAGATAGCAATTTTTCGAGTTCCCAACCGCTCTTGGGATTACACGAACTATCAAGTTGTTGCTATCTTTGACGAGCTTGTTGCCGTCCTTGCTTCCACGCCTCCATGGATATTGCTCAAAAATCATTTTCTGTACACGGATGTGTACTGTGATGCAATTCAATATGAGGGTCTTGTTTTTGCTGCCACCACTCATGGCACTATTTTTGCATGGAATCCTTATGGTTTTGGTACGTTTGTCTTCCACCATAATTATAATTATTTCATCCACATGCATGCGGGTTAGCTAGTTTCCCTTTACTAATTAACCTTGTTGTGTTTCCAAGGTCCTGTGAACATTCCACCACCTATACTTGAAAAAAAATTATAACCAAGGGGAAGATGACGATGGTGATGATCACGAGCATGAGGATGAATAGGACCTATATACTCAGTGGCACCTGGCAACTTATTCCGATGGATCACCTCTTCTTGTCTATGTACAGGGCACTACTGATGTTTCCAAGGAAGCAGGTGTTGTCTCCCATGTTCGCACTCTCCAGGCATATTCCAACATCCCTTGCAGGGTATTCGGGATGGATACTAGTGTGCTAGCGCCACACTTTGTCCCTGGTTCAATATTGATAGTCTTGGAGAAAACTCGCTCTTCCTTGGACTAAACTATCCACTGATGGTGAAAGGTGATCCAGCTGCTATTGGCACAACGTTACTACCATTTATGAGAAGCAACTATATATATACCTCAGACATTGCTATGCTTCCCTACCCTGCTATCACAATATGCGTCCTGATATAGGCTGCTTCAGCCTGGATGATGATTCTTGCGTTGGTATCGAGATTGACAATAGCTGAGCCTGCCCAGAGAATCACTTCTGGTTCAAAGAAAGTCTTTCCCACGCCGAGGATTTGTTGGCCTAAAGTTTATTTCGTCGCTTTGTTATTTGTTGTGTGAGAAAAACTTTAGTATTTACTAGAAAGTTTTGTTGGAACTAATCAATAATCCAACATGTATCCTCGTTATCGTTGTGTGTTGATGACTTGTTGTATGTAATGAATGGTACATTTGCATATGCATGTCATAAACTCAATTTATGAATGGTTTTCGACTCACTTCTTGGAGTGTGAGTATCGTAGTAGTATAGCCATCATCCGGTTATATGAAGTTGCCACATCACATAGAGCCAACCTAATATTTCAGTATGCTAGCACAATAGTTAGTTCTAGTTAGATCAACTAGAGCTAGGTGTCGCACAGAGGCCGAGAAATATGGTGATAGCGTGACTGCGTGAGGTGGTCTTGTACGTAGTATGATGTAGGCACAGGGATTGCCGTGTTTCCTACTCCTCCAGTCTAAATGTGGAGAAGATTTGGTCGAGTTCTTCCTCCTTTTGCTGACACGTGGGACATCTAGCATCTAGGTCGTGTCATGCAAGAAAATGGAGTACTAGTAGAAGCCACGTGATGTGCATCTTGGGTTAAACTGTAAATAGAATCTTACTCTTGAGTAACTCCAAAAGCGGCCACCGAAGATCTTTATTGGATTTGTTTTTCATCACCAGCACGTCGAGGTGAAAAATGTGTAGGTTCAGTGGGTCGTCTTGCGTTTTCACTGACATGTGGGACCGCATGTGAGCAAACAGACGATGGGCTCCGCATGTCTGCTGGCTGGCTGAGAAGAGAGAGAGAGAGAGAGAGAGAGAGAGAGAGAGAGAGAGAGAGAGAGAGAGAGAGAGGAGGGCTGAGCATGGACTCCAGGAAATTTCATGACAATGTGAGTAGTACTAGTGGTGTACCGTACTCCTGGAAAGATCGCTCTACGTAACTAGCACCTTGATATAGTGGGATGGCAGGGGCCATAACTAGCATTCATGTCTACACTACAAGAAATATGTCAACTAGTGACCTTTTGTCAGTGACCCTGGAAGAATTGGTCATAGATCTATGACCATTTCAGACCAATTGGTCAAAAGCTGTTCGAGGGGCTCCAAACCCTAAACCATTGCGATCATTTTGGTCAAAAAGGTCGTAATTTCCTTACACGAAAAGGTCACAAAGCAAACAGTGCTAGTCCGCTGCCTTATTTCTAGTTGTTAATGACCAATATAGATGGTCATAGCCTTGTAGATTGTGGTGGGTTGTGATGACTAGGCGCCATCTCATCAGTTTTGCCTATGTGTCATGTCCATGTGGCGGTTTTTGCCCTAGGTTGTGAAGCAACCTATATTTCTGTTATTCCCAAAATTCCCAAAAAAATCTCATAAATTCTTTGGGTCATATCTTCGTCAAATATGTAAAAACCTTCCTTGCCTAGTTCAAAAATAATTCAAAAATATTCATTTTCCTATTCTGATCAGAGCAGCACTTTGTGAAGGAAGTACCACTTTGGCATGTCCAAATGGTATCCATTTTCTACAGTGCTTTCCTATGCCCAAATCACCATCCTCCACCAAATGCCAGCTCAATCCATTCATTATTTTGAGCCCAGCTTCAACATTCGTATTTATGTCCAGTGTGGTAGTTTGTAAAGCAAGTACCACCTAGGCTCCTCCTTTTGAGGTGAAAATTTGTGAAGACGGTCTTCTTAGTAACTGATCATCATCAGCCAAAACTCACGCCCATTAGCCATGTGCATTTGCCGTACCGCAAATCAAACACTTGGCTGCTAATTCATGTTTGAGCATCAATCGGTCTCCTCGTGAGAATCTTATGTTGTGATTTTCTTCCTAGCACCTACCTGGGGAGTGCCCAACCCACTAGACATGCCTAGGCCACCCAGAACACATGGCAACACCACGGTCACGCGGTGACCATGCGGCGGGCATGCGAGCTTACGCGCTCTAGAGTTGGGGCCCTCGGCCACCGTCCAAACCTCGATGTCTCGCCATCAAACCATGTATTTCTGATTAAATAGATACTTATTTACCTAGAAATGATTTTTGGAAAAAAATAAAGAGCAAACTATGAGGCAGCTGCAGTTCAAATTTGACCCGTTTCTAGCTGAATCGATGGCAATTTGTCTTTTTCACCATAGGTGGATCAAAAAAAAATTCACCCAACCATTTTGTCAATTGTGCATTATATATGGCCTAGTATTTTATAAAATTGATTTGGTCCATTTCTGCAACAATTATTTGGTAGTTCCTTCACAAAAAACCTCCTTTTGGGCACTTGGAAAATGAAAAATGAAATTTCCGTGCAAAGAAAATGAAAACATCCTTAGGCAACATTGTTTGGAATTCCAAGATGTACCCTTGTGCACAATATGAGATCATTTGAACAAACTATGCCATGAATGTGGCCATAAGATTGATCATTTGGCTTGAAAGCCATGAATCTTCACGCATGATAGCTCATTTCTGAGAACACTTTATTAAAATAATTACCATATTACAAGTTTATTATTTTTCCTGGAAACTTGGTCACATATAATGACACAATGCGAAGGTTTTCCAATTTTTTGATTTTTTTGAATTTTTTATGCCCGTTTCAAAATGCGGTCAAAATGGCGGGCTTGACCGTTCCTAGCTAGTGGTTGAATCTTGGATTTTTTTGGTGTTTCTATGATTAAATAGATACTTATTTACCTAGAAATGATTTTTGGAAAAAATAAAGAGCAAACTATGAGGCAGCTGCAGTTCAAATTTGACCCGCTTGCAGCTGAATCGGCAAAAATTTGTCTTTTTCACGAGAGGTGGATCAAAACTTTTTGCACCCAACCATTTGGTCAATTGTGCATTAAATATGTCCTAGTATTTTATAAAATTGATTTGGTCCAATTTTGCAACAATTATTTGGGAGGCCCTTCACAAAAAAACCTCCTTTAGGGCACTCGGAAAATGAAAAATGGTTTTTTCGTCCAAAGAAAATGAAAACTTCCTTAGGCAACATTGTTTGCCATTCCAATATGCACCCTTGTGCACAATATGAGATCATTTGAACAAACTATGCCACGAATATGGCCATAAGATTGATCATTTGGCTTGAAAGCCATGAATCTTCACAAATGATAGCTCATTTCTGAGAACACTTTTTTAAAATAATTACCGTATTACATTTTTGTTATTTTTCCTGGGAACTTGGCCGCATATAATGACACAATGCGAAGGTTTCCCAATTTTTTGATTTTTTTTGAATTTTTTATGCCTGTTTCAAAATGCGATCAAAACGGCGGGAATGACCGTTCCTAGCTAGTGGTTGAATCTTGGATTTTTTTTTGGTGTTTCTCTGATTAAATAGATACTTATGTACCTAGAAATGATTTTTGGAAAAAATAAATATCAAACTATAAGGCAGCTGCAGTTCAAATTTGACCCGCTTCCAACTAAATCGGCGGAAATTTGCCTTTTTAACGAGAGGTGGATCAAAACTTTTCGAACCCAACCATTTGGTCAATTGTGCATTAAATATGTCCTAGTATTTTATAAAATTGATTTGGTCCAATTTTGCAACAATTATTTGGGAGGCCCTTCACAAAAAAAACCTCCTTTAGGGCACTCGGAAAATGAAAAATGGTTTTTTCGTCGAAAGAAAATGAAAACTTCCTTAGGCAACATTTTTTTTCATTCCAATATGCATCCTTGTGCACAACATGAGATCATTTGAACAAACTATGCCACGAATATGGTCATAAGATTGATCGTTTGGCTTGAAAGCCATGAATCTTCACAAATGATAGCTCATTTCTGAGAACACTTTTTAAAAATAATTGCCGTATTACAAGTTTGTTACTTTTCCTGGGAACTTGGCCACATATAATGACACAATGCGAAGGTTTCCCAATGTTTTGATTTTTTTTGAATTTTTTATGCCCGTTTCAAAATGCGATCAAAACGGCGGGAATGACCGTTCCTAGCTAGTGGTTGAATCTTGGAATTTTTTTTGTGTTTCTCTGATTAAATAGATACTTATGTACCTAGAAATGATTTTTGGAAAAAATAAATAGCAAACTATGAGGCAGCTACAGTTCAAATTTGACCCGCTTCCAGCTGAATCGGCGGAAATTTGTCTTTTTAACGAGAGGTGGATCAAAACTTTTTGAACCCAACCATTTGGTCAATTGTGCATTAAATATGTCCTAGTATTTTATAAAAATGATTTGATCCAATTTTGCAACAATTATTTGGGAGGTCCTTCACAAAAAAACCTCCTTTTGGGCACTCGAAAAATAAAAAATGGTTTTTTTGTCCAAAGAAAATGAAAACTTCCTTAGGCAACATTGTTTGCCATTCCAATATGCACCCTTGTGCACAATATGAGATAATTTGAACGAACTATGCCATTCCAAAATGCATCCTTGTGCAAAAAACACAAGAGAAACAAATAGAAAAACACAACTACATAAGCTTGAAAAAGTATTTGATGTGCTCCACATGTGCTATGATTGTGAATTATAAAATTGATGTGCTCCAAATTTGCAACAAATATTTGCTAGGTTCTTTATAAAATATCATTTTGGACACTCGAAAAATGATTCTCTTACAAAAAACTCATATCTTAGAACACTTTTTTTAATGATATTAACAATATTCAAAGTTTGTTATTTTATTGAAAAGTAGTTCACACTTGGTGACACAATGCGAAGGTTTTTTATTTCCATATTTTTATAAATTTCTTAGGTAGTCAAATAACAGACATGATTCAAAATCTTATTTTCAATCGATTATGACCAATTTAAATGGTCTTAACATCATCAAAGGGGATACTCTATTCTGATTGGTCTAAAATCAGCTCACGCGGATCATGGCTTAAGCACCGTCGGATGCGCCCGGATCCAACGGCAGCCCACACCCCCCTCGTCGCTCTCACCCCCTCCCGAATCACCCCGTATCCCTCTCATCCTCATCCACCCACGAAACCCTAGCCCCCTTCTCCCAATCGCCGCCGCCGCCCAGATCCAATCCAAGTCAGAGCCCCCGGCCTCCATCTCCATTCCCGCGCGCGTCGGCCACCTCCATCCGGCGGAGCTCGACCCCCACCCCCCAAGCGCCGCTGCTCCACCCTCTCCCACGCCCCTTGATCCCAGATCCCCATCTCCCTCCCTCCCTCCCTTAGATCTCGATTCGCCTCCGCCCACCATCGACGACCCTCACCATAGACGAGATCGAGCTCCTCCCTCCCTCCCGTTCTCCCCTAGCCTTATCCACTCCGAGCTAACCAACCACTCCGTCCTTGGGATTTTGTCGCGCGGCGCCTCATCTCGCTGGCCCGGCGACCACAGGCAGGCAGTCCACGACTAGGATGGCGGCGTGCCCCGCCACGACCACGTACGCGCACGACACTCCGCGCCTCCCCTCCCTCTCCTGCGGTTCCTAACATATGCGCTCCTCTCCTCTCCTTGGGTGACATGCAGGGCTCGTGTGGGAGCAGCGCACGGCGGAGGCCTCTGGAGGAGAAGCGGTAGGAGCCCGACCGTCCTCGCGCGCCCGGCCCATGGCAGGAGCACCACGGCGCGTGCCTCAGAGCTGCTCCGTGCCCAGCTCGAGGAGCACGACATCGAGGTGATCCCCCATTCCGACCGCCCCTCCCCTGAATCCTCCCCGATTTGGTGCCATGTCGACAGAAAATTTCTTCACCCCTCATGCTTGCTCGGGCCCCGGATCGGCGCGTTTCGTTGCGGTTGTGGTGCTAGGGCGCTAGATCTCGTCCGTCGATGTCGCCTAGGTCGCACGACTTTGGTCGGAGAGCTGTGTCGTGGCCAGCCTGAGGGTACTTGCTGCGTGTTTGTCCAACTCTCTGCGCACCCTCTGCTTTTTCGCGGAGAAGCAGGCGAGGCCTGGCCTCCTTGAACCTCCGCCATGGTAGCTGTTAGGGGCCTTGTGCGGAAATCGTGCTTACTTGTGCACCTGCGAGATTAATTTCAGAGGTTGGTAATGCCATCCTTTGGTCTTTGTTGTTTTAGAGATTGTGGGTTGTGACTTGTTTGTCAGTTGCCCTTGTTATGTACGGTTTGTGGTTCCCATTCTGAGAGATCTCTAGTGCTGAAAACTGAAATGCTACTGCTTTCTCTTGTGGATGCAAATCTAAAAGGAATTTTAG
>NW_021205102.1:13865-18943 GCF_002162155.2 Triticum dicoccoides
ATAACCTGCAGTAATCATCATATTTTTAGCTATCTTAATTCTTCTATGCGATGCACATTGTTGGTGTTAATCCACCACCCGTTTGGCCACTGTAATATTTACATAGTATTTTTTTGATGTCCTAGTAGTAATGCCACTGTAGTATTTACATAGTAGTTTGTATATTACTTGTATCCAGATTTTATATCCTGCCCTATGCCCTTGTCGACTTGCTTAGGTACATAATTGTTATGTCTTGCAATCTGGTATTGATGATTGTCAATGTATTCATGTATACCCTTCTAGTGTACCTTGTATGTGACCCTGCTTATTTGTATATCAATGCTTTGTTTCCAATAGATGTATGCTGATGCCTGATTCCTTAAAACTTCACTGTTGAAGTAGCATTTTTCCTTAGTGCATAGATGTATGAGCCATCACTTATGCTTGAAACCTTGCTCTCTTTCCCAGGAACCATCATGGTCTGTGTCACTACTGGGGCGTGTGTATCCGTGGTCAGCACACCAAGACTACCGGCAGGAGAGGGAAGACTGTTGGTGTCCCCAAGAAGCGATAAACTGCTTCACAAAGATCCCCGCATAGCTTCACTACTACTGTGTTGGTCCATTTCCAGAATCTTAAGGAGTGTTCTTGTTTAGACGATTACCTTGTATAAACTCCTCCCCCTCTCATTTGTTTTTGTTTCATACAGTTTGGTGGTTGATACATTACTGTGCAAGTTCTATGGTAGGTGAGTTCTTTTTGTTGCTGCAAGAACTGACACAATATGTCATGTGCAGGGAGCTTTGCATTCGAGTTTCAGCCATCCTCTATAGCAAGGAGCTCTCAGCCCAAGGAGCAAGCAGCGCTGCTAGTTCCTTGAGGCCAGATCGAGTAAGATGGCGCACCATGGCGTGTGGTGGCGTATTTTGCTTCCGAGAACAATACTGTTTATTTTAAGTGAGATGTACTTGTCTAGTGCTTGGTAAAAAATTGAAGGATGAAGTATCATGTACTGTCTATGTTGTAGTGAGTTGTAGTAGGAGTGTAATGAAATTTTATCTGCTGTTGTATGTGCTATTTTCCTGTAATGTGTTGTGTACATTTTACTTGAACAGTAAATTCTCCAGAAAAATGTTCTTACTGGACCTGATAGTGGCCACGTCCCAAATATACTTGTACTATTAAGATGCCATGGCCCAAAATAACCTGAGCTGAAAAGCTATTCAGAATAACTATAAGCAGGCCTCGACTCAAATAGAAAATAGAAACGAAAAGGAAACGGACTATGTGGAAAGGTAAAGGCCCATGATAGAACAGGCCCAAAAACATTCAGGAAAAAAATCATAAATGAGCTGAATTGTTGGGCTAGGCCCATGTAGAAAACCGAATTGGACCGGGCTGAATCTTGTGCCACATCAGCTTGCCACGCTGTATGCCTACGTGGCCTGGGGAGGTTGCTAGTGACCAAAACGCCACAGTAGGAATATTTTGGTCGTAAACGTCCACGACCTTCTCACAGAGAAGGTTGCTATAGTCAGTTAACGACCCTCGGCTTTTGACCTTCTGTTTTTGGTCACAAAAAGGTTGCAAATGAAAAACGATGACCTTTCAGTGACCAATAGTCAAGGTCACAAGTTGACATATTTGTTGTAGTGCTAGCAGTACGACACACGCCACCCACACGAGTCCCATCTGACACTAATTTTCTTGGAGTCCGTGCTACATCCATCTATTCTCCCTCCTGTTTTCTCAGCCATCGCACGGTGGGCGGGGTGGGGGTTTGCTGATAGTCGGTTTGCTCAACTGCGGTCCCACTTGTAAGTGAAAATGCAACACAACACACATTCCCTCTTGAGCAGCATGCCGGACCAACCGTGTGGGGGTGCGACGCAAACATCACATGCTTTTCCTTTTGAACTTGTAACTTGTGAAATTTGACGGAAAGGTAAGATAGTTACAAGTGCAATATACTACTACATGGATTTGACGGAAAGATAAATATACATACGGATCCATCAATGACATCCTCACGCCCTAGTGCGCCGGGTCACCAACCGACGTGTGAGGAGCAGTGGTGTTGGCGGCGAGCTCAACGTGCTTCTAAACAATGCCGTCCAAGGTTGCCCTGCGGTCCAAGAAGGCCAGCGTCCTACCGTCCTCCTCTTGCATGTAGTAGTCCTTGTGGATGAGTTGCGCGTAGACGTGGGTGATTATGTCAATGGTGTGTTGCTGCGCTAGGCGCTGCGCGGCGAGCGTGACTGTTGACACCAGATTTTGGCACGGTGTAAAAGAAAATGAGATGGCCTCAAGTGAAAGGGTTTTCAGCATTAAAATTTTCACGTCGCCGAGGGGAACAACTTTGATGTTTAGGTTATCATCGTACGACCTCATCTTAGGGGCCGAAACTGTACGCCAAGTGGCAGAATTTAGTGTTCCGAGTGCTTTTTGGCCGATTACGCCTCCAATACGACCTCGGATGAAGGAGAACTCTATATGTATTGTCTTCGTCTTGTCGAGGCGATCGATTTTCATATATAAATCAACTCAATCCGAGTTTGTATGTAAAAGTTAGAGAAAATACACTGCAGACTGAACCTAAACGGAAATATGGCGCGAGGTACTAGACACCCTGTCTGATGGGTCGCGCAAGCCATTCGGCCAACAAGATGGCTTTGAATCGAAAAATCTTCAACACGAAAAAGCTTCATATCGTCGAGCCGGTCGATCCTCATATATAAATCGTCTCAATCCGAGGTCGTATGCGACCTGGACAGGCAAATCAAGATCATGCTATGTTTTCAGTCGGGAAATCCGAGTGAAAAGCTTACCATCCGAGTGAAAAGCTTACCGATCGAGTAGAGATTGCCATCCGAGTGGAAATATAGTCATCTGAGTAAAAATATAGTCATCCGAGTGAAAATCTTATCATCAGAATGAAATCTTGCCTATCGAGTAAGAGATTTTCTTTCGAGTGAAAATATATTTCTTCGAGTGAAAATGTGGCCATCCAAGTGAAATGATTGTCTTCCGAGTGAAAATATAGTCCTCCGAGTGAAAATGTGGCCATCCAAGTGAAAAGATTGTCTTCCGAGTGAAAATATAGTCCTCTAGGTGAAAATGTGGCCATCCAAGTGAAAAGATTGTCTTCCGAGTGAAAATATAGTAATTCGATTGAAAGATTGTCTTCCAAGTGAAAATTTTGCCATCCTAGTGAAAGATGCCGTCCGAGTGAAGAAGTCCAGTCGGGCGATCCGAGTGAAAGAATCTAATATCCGAGTGGAGAGAACCGAGTGCTCCGACCAAAAGGTGGAGATATGCCCGAAAGGTTATCTAGATGACCTCAGATGGAAAATTGTTCAACACGGAAGTTGTACGTATCGTCAAAACAGTAAACTTTGGTTCTGGAGTCGTCATCATATGAGATAGTATACGGCCTACAAATTCACCACGAGACGCGGACAGTACAGTCAACTGCAAGACCGAGTCCGGCTGGAAGGTAAATATGACCTTGTAAAGTATTCAAGATGGCCTTCTTTGGAGAAGTGATCAACACAAGAGTTGTTTGTCTCGTCGAGGCGCACAAATTTGATATTTGGGCCATCTTGATCGGAGTTCATATGCAAATTCGACGACCAGCGCAAGAAGGAAGACAGAGTTTGCCAGATTCAGACTGAATCCGAGTTGGAATAGAACTAGGACACTAGGACCTGAATTGATGTAATTTTTCATGTAAGGAAAGCCTAGATGAATCCTTTACTTGTACGGGAAGTCCAGCCGCCTCTTATATATGTTGGGGGTGAGTGCCGAT
The DNA here is from genome assembly GCF_002162155.2 of Triticum dicoccoides. Taxonomy (NCBI): domain Eukaryota; kingdom Viridiplantae; phylum Streptophyta; class Magnoliopsida; order Poales; family Poaceae; genus Triticum; species Triticum dicoccoides. Next base: position 17,656 of record NW_021205102.1, read on the forward strand.
TGAACAACACACAATCGAACAAACACATCTACTACTTTTTTGTGTTCATCTACTTTTTATCTCTCCCTTGTGTCTTTCTTGTCGTTCTTTGCTAGTTCTTCATGCTAGAGGGCTGCGGATCCATGAGGCTCTAGGGGTGATCGAATCGACCTGGAGCAGCTCATAGCCATCGCGAGCCCTGACGGGGTCCCTCCCGGGCAAGCGGGGCTTCGGGTGTACAAAAGCATCTGCCGGTTGTCCTGTGTATCGTGCTGCCGGTCAGATCTCATTCGACGTGAGCTGCGCTGCATCACCCCCAGCGTCAAGGATACTCGGTGACGTGTTCGTGTGCGAACACACTTTTTGGCGACTCCGCTAGGGATGAAGCTTTGAACGGTCTCCGGCCCGTTCTTGCTACGAAGAGATCGTCATCTAGGGTTTGCAATCTACAAAGGTAATATGAATACCCAATTCACTTATGTAGATGCAAATAATGCATATGTTGTTGCTAGATCATCTAATGAGCATAATGTATCGGCTAGCCCTAGCTTTATCAATCATGTATCTAATTATTTGCAAGAGCCGATGCAACAAAATCTCCATGCTTCTACCTCATATAATTTTAGTAACATGCAACATATGTATTCCAACTCCCATGCATCGGCAACCCCACAAATTCATATGATGATGAACAACATGATGAGTTTGGTTAATCAAGTTGAAACACCCCATGTAGGAACTTCCAATGCCATGCAAGAAAGTGTTTCACCCTTTTATTCATCGACAACTAAGTTGCACTATACTAATCCAACTGTACCTACTTCTTGCCCTATGAGTTTCGTGCCATAGAAATTGACGAGCTTCAAGAGCAAGAACATATAGCTGAATAAAGTTCAGTTGACAAAGTTCTTCAATGTAATGATGCACGGAACCAAGAAAAAGAGAGCGACGAGGTGTTGGGAAGCCATCCAGAAGCGAAGCACGATATTACTCATGTCATGCAACTATCTTGCTCTCCCAACATATTTGAGGAGGTATGGCTTGCAAGTAATTTACCTGTTTTCAGATTTGTTCACAACTTTATTGTTGATGCATCTATTAGAAAAATCCTCATAAGTAATTTTGAAAGACCAATGAACAAGGGTAATTTACTTATTAGCAATAAAATTGTTATTGAGCATATAGGTCAACCCATTGTGCCATTTATAAAGACCGATAGTGACTTATTGTTGCAGGCAAGGCTTTCCCCATTGCTTTATCTAAAGTTCATACCTAAGTGGGTAGCTTTGCTTATTTACTTCTTGGCTTG
>NW_021205103.1:0-1182 GCF_002162155.2 Triticum dicoccoides
AGCTAACGTATGAGCGTTGGGTTCAGCTGAACCCAACGACTTTTCCTGGCCGAGTGTATAGGTACACGTCTAGTGTGTGCATGAATCCAATAGTAAATAGGGGTTGAACCCATCAACGCGGAGTGCAACGCTAGGTGAGAAGCCCAAAAGCCCACAAAGTTAATTTCTCTTTGTGCTGCTACTCTATTTCCGTACGTGTATAGGGCAGCCGCTGATGTCTACTACGCAATCTTCTCCTTGTAAACGTTGTTGGGCCTCCAAGTGCAGAGGTTTGTAGGACAGTAGCAAATTTCCCTCAAGTGGACGACCTAAGGTTTATCAATCCGTGGGAGGCGTAGGATGAAGATGGTGTCTCTCAAACAACCCTGCAACCAAATAACAAAGAGTCTCTTGTGCCCCCAACACACCCAATACAATGGCAAATTGTATAGGTGCACTAGTTCGGCGAAGATATGGTGATACAAGTGCAATATGGATGGTAGATATAGGTTTTTGTAATCTGAAAATATAAAAACAGCAAGGTAGCAAGCGATAAAAGTGAGCGTAAACGGTAATGCAATGCTAGGAAACAAGGCCTAAGGTTCATACTTTCACTAGTGCAAGTTCTCTCAACAATAATAACATAACTGGATCATATAATTATCCCTCAACATGCAACAAAGAGTCACTCCAAAGCCACTAATAGCGGAGAACAAACGAAGAGATTATGGTAGGGTACGAAACCACCTCAAAGTTATCTTTCAGTTCTATCTATTCAAGAGTCCATAGTAAAATAACATGAAGCTATTCTTTCCGTTCAATCTATCATAGAGTTCATACTAGAATAACACCTTAAGACACAAATCAACCAAAACCCTAATGTCACCTAGATACTCCATTGTCACCTCAAGTATCCATGGGCATGATTATATGATATGCATCACAAAATCTCAGATTCATCTATTCAACCAACACAAAGTACTTCAAAGAGTGCCCCAAAGTTTCTACCGGAGAGTCAAGACGAAAACGTGTGCCAACCCCTATGCATAGATTCATTGAACCCGCAAGTTGATCACCAAAACATACATCAAGTAGATCACGTGAATATCCCATTGTCACCACAGATAAGCACGGCAAGACATACATCAAGTGTTCTCAAATCCTTAAAGACTCAATCCGATAAGATAACTTCAAAGGGAAAAC
>NW_021205104.1:0-986 GCF_002162155.2 Triticum dicoccoides
TCAATATGTCATCAAAGTAAACTACCACAAATCGTCCAATGAAAGCACGTAAAACTTCGTTCATTAATCTCATGAAAGTACTAGGTGCATTAGTTAACCCAAAAGGCATGACTAACCACTCATATAATCCAAACTTAGTTTTAAATGCTGTTTTCCATTCATCTCCCAATTTCATACGAATTTGATGGTAGCCACTACGCAAATCAACTTTGGAGAATATTGTAGAGCCACTCAATTCATCAAGCATATCATCTAGCCTAGGAATAGGATGACGATAACGAATAGTAACATTATTAATGCCTCTACAATCAACACACATACGTGATGTACCATCCTTTTTCGGCACTAGAATAATAGGAACAGCACAAGGACTAAGGGATTCGCGTATATAACCTTTGTCGAGAAGCTCTTGTACTTGACGCATAATCTCCTTCGTCTCCTCTGGATTGGTACAGTATGGTGCACGGTTTGGCAGTGAAGCACCGGGAATTAAGTCAATCTGATGCTCAATCCCTCGAATAGGCGGTAATCCCGGTGGCACGTCTTGTGGAAAAACGTCAGCGAACTCCTGCAAAATGTTAGTGACAGCAGGAGGCAAAGAGGAAGGCACGTCCTCGAATGAAAATAATGCCTCTTTGCACACAAAAGCATAGCGAACAGATTTGCTGAAATCTAGCTCATCAATATCAGATTTGGTGGCAAATAAACATGCACTTTTCAATTTAATTTCAGAAGCAACACTAGATGGTTTATTATTAGGCTTCATTTGTTGCTCAAATTCTTTTGCCACAATCTGATTTTCACTCTTATTCTTCTCCTGTTTTGCTTTATTAGCTCTATTAATATCATCTTTCAAAATGGAATCAGGAGTCATAGGAAGCAAAGTAATATTTTTATCCTTATGAACAAGAGTATAGTGATTGTTTCTACCATGGTGTACAGAATTTTTATCAAATTGCCATGGTCTACCAAGTAATAAGGAACAT
>NW_021205105.1:0-1034 GCF_002162155.2 Triticum dicoccoides
GTGCAACTCCCGGATACCGTAGGAGTGCTTTGGGTGTGCCAAACGTCACAACGTAACTGGGTGGCTATAAAGGTACACTACGGGTATCTCTGAAAGTGTCTGTTGGGTTGGCACGAATCGAGATTGGGATTTTGTCACTCCGTGTAAACGGAGAGGTATCTCTGGGCCCACTCGGTAGGACATCATCATAATGTGCACAATGTGACCAAGGGGTTGATCACGGGATGATGTGTTACGGAACGAGTAAAGAGACTTGCCGGTAACGAGATTGAACAAGGTATCGGTATACCGACGATCGAATCTCGGGCAAGTACCATACCGCTAGACAAAGGGAATTGTATACGGGATTGATTGAGTCCTTGACATCGTGGTTCATCCGATGAGATCATCGTGGAACATGTGGGAGCCAACATGGGTATCTAGATCCCGCTGTTGGTTATTGACCGGAGAACATCTCGGTCATGTCTGCATGTCTCCCGAACCCGTAGGGTCTACACACTTAAGGTTCGATGACGCTAGGGTTATAAAGGAAGTTTGTATGTGGTTACCGAATGTTGTTCGGAGTCCCGGATGTCACGAGGAGTTCCGGAATGGTCCGGAGGTAAAGATTTATATATAGGAAGTCCTGTTTCGGCCATCGGGACAAGTTTCGGGGTCATCGGTATTGTACCGGGACCACCGGAAGGGTCCCGGGGGCCCACCGGGTGGGGCCACCTGCCCCGGGGGGCCACATGGGCTGTAGGGGGTGCGCCTTGGCCTACATGGGCCAAGGGCACCAGCCCCTAGAGGCCCATGCGCCAAGATATAGGAAAAAGGGGAGAGTCCTAAAGGGGGAAGGCACCTCCGAGGTGCCTTGGGGAGGATGGACTCCTCCCCCCCCCCTCTTAGCCGCACCCCTTCCTTGGAGGAAGGGGCAAGGCTGCGCCTCCCCCCTCTCCCCTGCCCCTATATATAGTGGAGGGGAGGGAGGGCATCCATACCTGAGCCCTTGGCGCCTCCCTCCCTCCCGTGACACCTCCTCCTCTCCCGTAGGT
>NW_021205106.1:0-563 GCF_002162155.2 Triticum dicoccoides
AATGAATGCAACTAAAAATCCAAAAAAACAAATTTGATTATATTTTCAAATAACAAATTTGATGATATTTTCAAATAATAAATTTGATGATATTTTTTCGATTCATAAATATTTTCAAATAACTAATTTGGTGATATTTTAAAAAAAATTATTACTGTTTTTATAAAAATTATTACTGTTTCATATTCATATTCATTTTCTAAAAAAATATAAGATGCAATAAAAAATAAAAAATAAAAATTACTTATGGCGCACCTCTGGCCGGTGCGCCATTGCTATGCAAAAAAAAATTACTTATGGCGCACCGATGGGTGGTGCGCCATTGCTATCTAAAAAAAGATTACTAATGGTGCACCGCTCGGGGGTGCGCCATTGCTATCTATAAAACGTTCTAATAGCGCACCGCTGGGTGGTGCGCCATTGCTAAGCCTCCCCCCACACTAAAATCCCCAATCTCTCACATTTCCCTCTAATCCCTCCTCTGCCTCATCTCACCCGCGCCCGACCACCACCGACCACCACCGCCCCCGTGCTCGCCGTCACCGGCCATGCTCGCTGCCCCC
>NW_021205107.1:0-1216 GCF_002162155.2 Triticum dicoccoides
GTTGGAGCAGTAGGCAGACGAGGTGCAGCGTAAGACTGCCTTGGGGCTGGTGCATTTGGACGGTACATGCTGTTCGGGATCCATATCTTACGCTTCTGCGAGGGCGGGCCCGAAGATGAGCCCGTGTCACGGTTGCGCCTTTGAGAGCTATGGTGTTCTTGAAGACCAGTCTCAACATTGATGGCCTTATTCACCAAGGTGGCGAAATCAGCAAAGTCGTGCACTAGAAGTGCGAGCTTGATGTCAGCTTGAAGGCCGTCACGGAACTTCTCCTGCCTACGTGCATCAGTTGCAATGTCCTCTTCAGCATAGCGAGACAAGTCCAGAAACTCCCGCTGATAAGCTTCAACAGTCTTGTTGCCTTGGGTGAGGTTGCGAAACTCACGCTTCTTCCGGTCCATGACTCCCTGAGGAATGAAGCGGGCACGGAAGGCAGCCTGAAAGTCTGGCCAGGAGATGATTGTCCCAACTGGCAGAGTACGTCTGTGGCTGTCCCACCATTGAGCTGCGGGTCCCTTCAGGAAGAAGGAAGCAAAAGTGACATAGCTGGCAGGGGCTACATCAGCAGACTCCATCTCATAGGTGATGTCACGGAGCCAGTCATCAGCATCCAGCGGCTGGGTTGAGCTGCGGTACACACTTGGGTTGAGGTGTATGAAATCCTGCAGAGTTGTTGTGTTTGGATGCTGGTTCATATTGGGGCGAGGAAACTGAGCCATCATGTTTTCCATGAACTGGCGATTCATCTCAAGATGTTGGATCATACCAGCCATGTACTCAGGCGGTGGTGGGAAGTTGCCACCACGACCACGACCAGCTGGTCTAACCATCCTGCTAATATATAACAGGGGTAGTTCAGTATTGAGAAATTTGCATAGACAAGAGTCATTCATGATGAAACATGCATAATGAAAGGAGCACGACAGATACCACATAGATAGTCGGCATAACTTACAAAAGGGGTCGGACATAGAGTTCAGTACACAGAGTTCCGTACATAGACTAAGTCATCATAGGCGGCACGCAGGCTCGCGAGTGCATCTAAGACTAATGAGCAAGACTACATCAGTCCCAGGAGGTACTGTGAAGGTAGCTGTAACCTGACAGCTGGTAGTGAGGCAACGGATAGTCCTCCACGTCAGTGGCCTGGGGGCCGCGGATACTCTGGTGTAGAACCCGACGCTCAGGTGGCAGAAGAGGACCAAGTGCGGGAGAG
>NW_021205108.1:0-1255 GCF_002162155.2 Triticum dicoccoides
ACGCAATAAGTATTTTCTGGATTTGAAAATATTCAGGAAATTCCAGAAATTTGTATAAACTTCTAAAATTCATAGAAATTCAACCGTAACTCCAAATTAAATAATTTATATATGAAAAATTATCAGAAAAATTCAAGGAATCCATCTGTACCATTTTCATGCATGTTAGAACAACTTATAGATGCTGTTTAGCACAAATCATACTAATGGCATTTAAATATCCACATATGGAGTTTGAATTTGAATCTTGGATTCAAACCAACTTCATTTAATCTGGTTTTAGGTGCATTAGCCCAAAACACATTCATATTGCCATGTCATAGCATGCATCATATTGTGCATTGCATTGATCGTGTTTTTCTGTAATTGCCGGTATTTGTCCCCTCTCGATAGACGTGATACCGATGATGTGATCGTTGACACTGATGAAGACTCAATGTTATCTTCAGAAGTGCCAGGCAAGCAAAAACCCCTTGTTCATTCCGATAAAATCCCACTCTCTCGCTCCTGCTCTCTTTTACTGCATTAGGACAACATCGATTCATCTGTTACTTGCTGCGGTAGCTGAACCCCTTTATCCTTTGCATGACCTGTCATTGCCATAGTAAATAGATGAAACCCACTAGCATGAGTAGGAGTTGTTTGAGCCCTGTTGTGCCTACTCATTCATGCTTGTTGTCATGCCTGCTACTGCTTAGAGTTGAGTCAGGTCTGATTCATCGGGGATGAATCAGAGGCGTGTGAACATGTCCTACTGTGTGTGAGCTAAGTGTGTGAACACGATTTGGTAAAGGTAGCGGTGAGAGGCCATGTAGGAGTACATAGTGGGTTGTCTCATTGCAGCCGTCCTCAGGAACTGAGTTCTGTGTTTGTGATCCATGATTCAGCTACTACCACGCATTGGGCCCGAAACCAATGGACCCTCTCGGCTTCTTGATCACCCTTGTCCTCTGTCCAGGAGTTGCAAATAGTTTCTGGTGTTTGTAGTATGCTGGAGGCCGTGCGCAGCGCTGACCGTAGGGGTGGGCTGTGATGCGGTAGGCACGTGGCCGGGTAAACCGGGCGCCCGTTTGGTGTCACGGAACCCTGTTCACATCGTTTGGGGCTGTGAGCGAAACTCCGGTCGGATCTCCTCATGGATGGAACCCGAATAGGCGATAAACCTGGACTAGAGACTTGAGTGTTTAGGCAGGCCGTGGCCGACACCCACGTTGGGCTTCCGCTTGAAGGTTGCCGAGTACATGTCGTGTAAACG
>NW_021205109.1:0-507 GCF_002162155.2 Triticum dicoccoides
CGGGGTCGGGCGCGGCGGGATCGGGGGCGGCGGGGTCGGGGGCGAGCGCGCCGAGGTCGGGGGCGGGTGCGGCGGTGCGACGGTGCGACGGGGCCGGGGAAGAGAGAGTGGGGATTTGGGGGAAAAGAGGTGGGATGAAGCAGGGAGATGGGGAATTTTGGGTTAAGTGGACGTAGCAGTAGCGCGTTTACACGAAACGCGCTACTACTACCTTGACTAGCTGTAACGGTTTTCTGCAGAAACCGCTACTGCTACCTTGACTAGCTGTAGAGATTTTCTGCAGAAACCGCTACTGCTACCTTGACTAGCTGTAGCTCTTTTTCACTAAAGCGCTGCTGCTATAACCAGTTTCCCTTTTTTCTTTTCCTCGGCATAATAGGAACATATATATTACATCATTGCACCCTTGCATAATAATGGCTAAGTGTGTATACAAAATAGGAACATATATATATTACATCATTGGACCCATGCATAATAATGGCTAATTAAGTGTGTATACAAAAT
>NW_021205110.1:0-1346 GCF_002162155.2 Triticum dicoccoides
TTGTGTTTAATGACATAAGGAAAAGTCTCAATGAATTCAACCCATTTAGCATGTCTACGATTCAGTTTAGCTTGACTTTTAATATGTTTCAAAGATTCATGATCAGAATGTATAACAAATTCTTTGGGCCATAAATAATGTTGCCATGTTTCTAAAGTCCGAACAAGAGCATATAATTCTTTATCATAAGTAGAATAATTCAGACTAGGCCCACTCAATTTTTCAGAAAAGTATGCAACAGGTTTGCCATCTTGTAATAACACACCGCCTAATCCAATTCCACTAGCATCACATTCAAGCTTAAAAGTCTTATTAAAATCAGGAAGTTGGAGTAAAGGAGCATGTGTCAACTTATCTTTCAATACCGAGAAGGCTTCTTCCTGTGCGGTACCCCAAAGAAAAGGCACATCTTTCTTTGTAAGCTCATTGAGAGGTGCAGCAATGGTGCTGAAATCTCTCACAAAACGCCTATAGAATCCAGCGAGGCCAAGAAAACTCCTCACTTGTGTGACCGTTTTGGGTTGCGGCCAACTCTCAATAGCTTCAATCTTGGCTTTATCAACTTCAATTCCGTGTGGAGTAACAACATAGCCAAGAAAAGATACTCGGTCGGTGCAAAAGGTGCACTTCCCAAGGTTACCAAACAAACGTGCATCACGTAGAGCAATAAAAACAGCACGTAAATGTTCCAAATGTTCTTCCAAAGATCTGCTATAAATCAATATGTCATCAAAGTAAACTACCACAAATCGTCCAATGAAAGCACGTAAAACTTCGTTCGTTAATCTCATGAAAGTACTAGGTGCATTAGTTAACCCAAAAGGCATGACTAACCACTCATATAATCCAAACTTAGTTTTGAATGTTGTTTTCCATTCATCTCCCAATTTCATACGAATTTGATGGTATCCACTACGCAAATCAACTTTGGAGAATATTGTAGAGCCACTCAATTCATCAAGCATATCAACTAGCCTAGGAATAGGATGACGATAACGAATAGTAATATTATTAATGCCTCTACAATCAACACACATACGTGATGTACCATCCTTTTTCGGCACTAGAATAATAGGAACAGCACAAGGACTAAGGGATTCGCGTATATAACCTTTGTCGAGAAGCTCTTGTACTTGACGCATAATCTCCTTCGTCTCCTCTGGATTGGTACGGTATGGTGCACGGTTTGGCAGTGAAGCACCGGGAATTAAGTCAATCTGATGCTCAATCCCTCGAATAGGCGGTAATCCCGGTGGCACGTCTTGTGGAAAGACGTCAGCAAACTCCTGCAAAATGTTAGTGACAGCAGGAGGCAAAGAGGAAGGCACGTCCTCGAATGAAAATAA
>NW_021205111.1:0-1050 GCF_002162155.2 Triticum dicoccoides
ACCTACTCCAAGTAGGTTTCCCTCTCTTTTCCTTATCTTATTTGGAGGGGGAAGGAAAGAGTACTAGTATTAGGAAGTAGTACTAGTAGTAGTAATAGGAAGAGGGGGAAGGAGAAAGGAAAGGGGGGGCCGGCCCCCCTCCCCAATTCGGATTGGGCTTGGGGGGGCGCGCCCCCCTCCCTTGCTCCTTCTCTCTTCCTCCTACATGGGCCCAATAAGGCCCATATACCTCCCGGGGGGTTCCGGTAACCTCCCGGGGCTCCAAACTTCTCCGGAACCTTTCCGGTGTCCAAATATATCCGTCCAATATATCAATCTTTATGTCTCGACCATTTCGAGACTCCTCGTCATGTCCGTAATCATATCCGGGACTCCGAACAACCTTCGGTACATCAAAATACATAAACTCATAATATAACTGTCATCGAAACCTAAAGCGTGCGGACCCTACGGTTCGAGAACGATGTAGACATAACTGAGACACATCTCTGGTCAATAACCAATAGCGGGACCTGGATGCCCATATTGGTTCCTACATATTCTACGAAGATCTTTATCGGTCAAACCGCATAACAACGTACGTTGTTCCCTTTGTCATCGGTATGTTACTTGTCCGAGATTCGATCGTCGGTATCCAATACCTAGTTCAATCTCGTTATCGACAAGTCTCTTTACTCGTTCTGTAATACTTCATCTTATAACTAACTCATTAGTTACATGCTTGCAAGGCTTAGGTGATGAGCATTGCCGAGAGGGCCCAGAGATACCTCTCCGACAATCGGAGTGACAAAACCTAATCTCGAATTATGCTAACTCAACATGTACCTTCGGAGACACCTGTAGTACTCCTTTATAATCACCCAGTTACGTTGTGACGTTTGGTAGTACCCAAAGTGTTCCTCCGGTAAACGAGAGTTACACAATTCTCATAGTTACAGGAACATGTATAAGTCATGAAGGAAGCAATAGCAGAATACTAAACGATCAAGTGCTAAGCTAACGGGATGGGTCATGTCAATCACCTCATTCTCCTAATGATGTGATCCCATT
>NW_021205112.1:0-1419 GCF_002162155.2 Triticum dicoccoides
TCTCGAAAGAAGTGAGTGGGAGGAAAGTAGAACTTGACGAGGTAACTGTACCTGCTCCCTTACTGGAGAGTAGTTCATCACAGAAAACTGTTTCAGTGACACCTACACCGGTTAGTGAGGAAGCCAATGATAATGATCATGAAACTTCAGATCAAGATACTACTGAACCACGTAGATCAACCAGAGTAAGATCCGCGCCAGAGTGGTACGGAAATCCTGTTCTGGAAGTCATGCTACTAGATCATGATGAACCTACGAACTATGAAGAAGCGATGGTGAGCCCAGATTCCGCAAAGTGGCTTGAAGCCATGAAATCTGAGATGGGATCCATGTATGAGAACAAAGTATGGACTTTGGTTGACTTGCCCGATGATCGGCAAGCAATTGAGAATAAATGGATCTTTAAGAAGAAGACTGACGCTAATGGTAATGTTACTGTCTACAAAGCTCGACTTGTCGCAAAAGGTTTTCGACAAGTTCAAGGAATTGACTACGATGAGACCTTCTCACCCGTAGCGATGCTTAAGTCCGTCCGAATCATGTTAGCAATTGCCGCATTTTATGATTATGAAATTTGGCAAATGGATGTCAAAACTGCATTCCTGAATGGATTCCTGGAAGAAGAGTTGTATATGATGCAACTAGAAGGTTTTGTCGATCCAAAGGGAGCTAACAAAGTGTGCAAGCTCCAGCGATTCATTTATGGACTGGTGCAAGAATCTCGGAGTTGGAATATACGCTTTGATAAGTTGATCAAAGCATATAGTTTTTGTACAGACTTACGGTGAAGCCTGTATTTACAAGAAAGTGAGTGGGAGCACTACAACATTTCTGATAAGTATATGTGAATGACATATTATTGATCAGAAATAATGTAGAATTATTCTGCAAAGCATGAAAGGATACTTGAATAAAAGTTTTTCAAAGAAATACCTTGGTGAAGCTGCTTACATATTGAGCATCAAGATCTATTGAGATAGATCAAGACGCTTGATAAGATTTTCAATGAGTACATACCTTGGCAAGATTTTGAAATAGTTCAAAATGGAACAGTCAAAGAAAGAGTTCTTGCCTGTGTTGCAAAGGTATGAAATTGAGTAAGACTCAAATCCCGACCACAGCAGAAAATAGAAAGAGAATGAAAAGTCATTCCCTGTGCCTCAGTCATAGGTTCTATAAAGTATGCTATGCTATGTACCAGACCTATTGTATACCTTGCTCTGAATTTGGCAAGAGAGTACAATAGTGATCTAGGAGTAGATCACTGGACATTGGTCAAGAATATCCTTAGTAAGGACTAAGGAGATGTTTCTCGATTATGGAGGTGATAAAAGAGTTTGTTGTAAAAGTTACATCAGTGCAAACTTTTACACTGATCCAGATGACACTAAGTCTCAACCTGGATACATATTGAAAGTG
>NW_021205113.1:0-1168 GCF_002162155.2 Triticum dicoccoides
GAACACCGGGGTGCATTTATGTGTCGCTCATCAACACTCGCAGTTTTGGCCGATTCTGGCCCGTTTCGTGGAGTATTACGCACTGTTTTGGGGTATCGAAGTGATTTCAACGATTCACGAACCGCGGGGTGCGTTTACGTTTCGGTCATCAACACTTACACTTTTGTCCGATTCTTGCCTTTTTTGTATACTATTACTCACTGTTTTGGGGTCCCAGAGTGATTTCCACGATTAACGAACCCCGGCGTGCGTTTACGTGTCGGTCATCAACACTCACAGTTTTGGCCGATTCTGGCCCGTTTCGTGGACTATTACTCACTTTTTTGGGTCCCCGGAGTGATTTCCACGATTAATGAACCCCTGGGTGCGCTTACGGGTTGGTTATCAACACTCGCGGTTTTTGTCGATTCTGACCCGTGTCGTGGACTGTTACTCACCGTTTTGGGGCCCCAAAGCGATTTCCATGGTTGTTGAACCCCAAGGTGCGCTTAAGTGTAGGTCATCAATAATCACAGTTTGGGCCGATTTTGGCCCGTTTCTTGGACTATTACTTAGTTATGGGGGTCCCGAAATGACCCCGGGTTGTGTTTACGTGTCGGTCAGCAACACTCACAATTTTGGCGAATTCTAACGTGTTTTGTGGACTATTACTCACTGTTTTCAGGTCCCGAAGTGATTTCCATAGTTGTTGAACCCCAAGGCGCGCTTACGTGTCGGTCATCAATGCTCATAGTTTTGGCTGATTCTGGCCCGTATCATGGACTATTACTCTCTTTTTTGGGCCCCCGGAGTGATTTCCACGATTAACGAACCACGGGGTGCATTTACGTGTCGGTCATCCACACTCACAGTTTTGGCCGATTCTGGCCCGTTTCTTGGACTATTACTCTGATTTTGGGTCTCGGTGTGATTTCCATGATTGACGAACACCGGGGTGCATTTATGTGTCGCTCATCAACACTCGCAGTTTTGGCCGATTCTGGCCCGTTTCGTGGAGTATTACGCACTGTTTTGGGGTATCGAAGTGATTTCAACGATTCACGAACCGCGGGGTGCATTTACGTTTCGGTCATCAACACTTACACTTTTGTCCGATTCTTGCCTTTTTTGTATACTATTACTCACTGTTTTGGGGTCCCGGAGTGATTTCCACGATTAACGAACCCCG
>NW_021205114.1:0-1814 GCF_002162155.2 Triticum dicoccoides
TCGACGCTGGCTCCTGGCTCCTGGACTCCAGCATCTGGTTGCGACAACCAGAAAGAAAGGAAAGGGGAAAAAGAGGGGAGAAAGCAACCGTGAGTACTCATCCAAAGTACTCGCAAGCAAGGAGCTACACTACATATGCATGGGTATATGTGTAAAGGGGCCATATCAGTGGACTGAACTGCAGAATGCCAGAATAAGAGGGGGATAGCTAATCCTGTCGAAGACTACGCTTCTGGCAGCCTCCGTCTTGCAGCATGTAGAAGAGAGTAGATTGAAGTCCTCCAAGTAGCGTCTCCAAGTAGCATATCCAGGTAGCATCTCCAAGCGCATCTCCAGTCGCATCGCATAACATAATCCTACCCGGCGATCCTCTCCTCGTCGCCCTGCGGAAAAGCGATCACCGGGTTGTCTGTGGAACTTGGAAGGGTGTGTTTTATTAAGTATCCGGTTCTAGTTGTCATAAGGTCAAGGTACAACTCCAAGTCGTCCTGTTACCGAAGATCACGGCTATTCGAATAGATTAACTTCCCTGCAGGGGTGCACCACATAACCCAACACGCTCGATCCCATTTGGCCGGACACACTTTCCTGGGTCATGCCCGGCCGCGGAAGATCAACACGTCGTAGCCCCACCTAGGCAAAACAGAGAGGCCAGCACGCCGGTCTAAACCTAAGCGCGCAGGGGTCTGGGCCCATCGCCCTGAGCACACCTGCACGTTGCGTGGGCGGCCGAAAGCAGACCTAGCCTAGTGGCGTTCCAGTCCAATTCGGCGCGCGCCGCTCCGTCGCTGACGTCTGAAGTGCTTCGGCTGATACCACGACGTCGGGATACCCATAACTACTCCCACGTAGACGGTTAGTGCGTATAGGCTCGTAGCCGACTCAGATCAAATACCAAGATCTCGTTAAGCGTGTTAAGTATCCGCGAACACCGAACAGGGCCAGGCCCACCTGTCTCCTAGGTGGTCTCAACCTGCCCTGTCGCTCCGCCACAAAGTAACAGTCGAGGGCCGTCGGGAACCCAGGCCCACCTCTACCGGGATGGAGCCACCTGTCCTTTCGGCCCCCAACTCCGAACAGTATCACAGGTAATGTAACAGTGTAAAGTATATAGTATATGCCCGTGATCACCTCCCGAAGTGATCACAGCCCAGTAGTATATCATGGCAGACGGACAAGAGTGTAGGGCCACTGATGGAACACTAGCATCCTATACTAAGCATTTAGGATTGCGGGTAAGGTATCACTGACTGTAGCAGCAATGACAGGCTATGCATCAGAATAGGATTAACGGAAAGCAGTAACATGCTACACTACTCTAATGCAAGCAGTATAGAGAAGAGTAGGCGATATCTGGTGATCAAAGGGGGGGCTTGCCTGGTTGCTCTGGCAAGAGAGAGGGGTCGTCAACTCCGTAGTCGAGCTGGGCAGCAGCAGCGTCGGTCTCGGAGTCTACCGGAAAGGAGTAACGGAGGGGGAACACAATAAATAACAGAGCAATCAAATGTAACACAAAGCAAGACGCGGCAATACGTTGTGCTAGGGGTGACCTAACGTAGGGATAGGCGATACCGGTGAAGGGGGAAACATCCGGGAAAGTATTCCCGGTGTTTCGCGTTTTCGGACAGATGAACCGGAGGGGGAAAGTTGCGAGTTCGATAGGTTAGGGGTGTGTGGCGGACGAACGGACTGCGTATCCGGAATCGTCTCGTCGTTTTGAGCAACTTTCATGTTGAAAATAATTTAATCCGAGTTACGGATTAAAAGATATGATTTTCCAAAGATTTTATTAATTTCTGGAATTTAATTAATTA
>NW_021205115.1:0-1701 GCF_002162155.2 Triticum dicoccoides
AGCTCTATTCTCTTAATGCCAGCCCCCTTCCAGACCTTGAAGATATCCCGGTAGTCCGTGACTTTCCGGATGTCTTTCCAGAGGAACTGCCAGGTGTTCCACCTGACAGAGATGTAGAGTTCGTCATAGATCTTATCCCAGGAACAGCTCCAATCTCCCGGAGACCTTACAAGATGGCACCCCTAGAACTAGCCGAGCTTAAGAAACAACTCGATGAGTCCTTGCAAAAGGGTTTCATCCGTCCTAGTTCTTCTCCTTGGGCTTGCCCCGTCCTCTTTGTCAAGAAGAAAGACGGTACGGACCGGATGGTTGTTGATTATCGTCCCGTTAATTTGGTCACGATAAAGAACAAGTATCCGCTCCCCAGGATCAACGACCTGTATGATCAGCTCGCTGGATCCTCAGTCTTTTCCAAGATGGATTTAAGGTTAGGATACCACCAAATCAAAATCAGAAGCGGGGACATTCCCAAGACAGCTTTTGTTACTCGTTATGGTCAGTACGAGTACACCGTCATGTCCTTTGGCCTAACCAACGCCCCAGCCACATTCTCCCGCTTGATGAACTCGATCTTCATGGAGGACTTAGATAAGTTCGTCGTGGTTTACCTCGATGACATTCTTATTTACTCGAAGAACGAGGAAGAGCATGCCGAACATCTTAGACTTGTTCTAGAAAAACTCAGAGAGCACCGCCTTTATGCCAAGTTCTCCAAGTGTGAATTTTGGTTGTCAGAAGTGACCTACCTAGGCCACGTAATCTCTGGTAAGGGCATTGCTGTCAATCCCGAGAGAGTTCAAGCCGTTCTCGATTGGACTCCACCTGAGACCGTTAAACAAGTTAGGAGTTTCCTTGGGCTAGCCAGTTATTGTCGCCGCTTTGTTGAAAACTTCTCCAAAGTAGCCAAACCCCTCACGGAACTTCTCAAGAAAGATAAAAAGTTCGAGTGGTCCCAACAGTGTGAGTACAGTTTTCAGGAACTGAAAAGACGCCTGACTTCTGCTCCCATACTTGTGCCACCGGATTTCACTAAAGACTTTATTATCTACTGCGACGCCTCACGACAAGGACTAGGTTGCATTCTTATGCAGGATCGTCATGTGATTGCTTATGCATCTCGACAGTTGCATCCACATGAGGAGAATTATCCTACACATGATCTAGAGCTTGCAGCCGTAGTCTATGCACTCAAGACCTGGCGACATTACCTCCTTGGTAAACGTTGCGAGATCTACACCGATCACCAGAGTCTCAAGTATATCTTCACCCAACCGGATCTGAACCTTAGGCAAAGACGTTGGTTGGAGTTGATCACAGATTATGATCTAGGGATTACCTACACCCCAGGCAAAGCCAATGTCATGGCCGATGCTCTAAGCCGTAAATCTTATTGCAACAATCTCATGTTGCAGCAAGGCCAACCACTTCTCCATGAGGAATTCTGTAAGCTTAACCTTCACATTGCTCCTCGCGGATTCCTTTCTACCTTGGTGGTGAAACCTACCCTTGAGGATCAGATCATCTCTGACCAGAAGTTTGATAGGGGGGTTATTCGCATTAAGAGAAACATTAAGAAGGGAGTTGGTGGATGTTTCTCTATGGATGATCGTGGTGTTGTTTTCTTTGAGAATCGCTTGGTGGTTCCCAATAATCAACATCTGCGACAATTGATTCTTAAGGAGGCGCATGAATCCCCTCTCA
>NW_021205116.1:0-1061 GCF_002162155.2 Triticum dicoccoides
CCATTACATTAGCCTTGCCAGGTGTATAAGATATACCGCAGTTGTAGTCAGCAATAGCTTCCATCCATCGCTGCTGACGGAGGTTCAGATCTGGCTGAGTAAACAGGTACTTCAGACTCTGATGATCAGTGAAGATCTCACAACGATTACCGAGAAGGTATTGTCGCCATAGCTTCAATGCAAAGATAACCGCTGCAAGCTCAAGGTCATGAACCGGGTAGTTTTCTTCGTGAGGACGCACTTGACGGGAGGCATAGGCAATCACCCTGCGCTCTTGCATTAGAACACAGCCTAACCCTTGACGTGAAGCGTCACAATAGATGACAAAGTCCTTGCGAGAATCAGGGGGAGCAAGCACTGGGGCAGAAGTCAGTTTATCCTTGAGTGCCTGGAAACTTTCCTGACATTTGTCTGTCCAATCGAACTTAACGCCTTTGTGAAGCAGATTAGTCAATGGCTTGGCGATCTTGGAGAAGTTCTCGACAAAGCGGCGACAATAGCTGGCCAGTCCGAGAAAGCTTCTGACTTGCTTGACAGTCTTCGGAGGGGTCCAGTCAAGAATAGCCTGAACGCGCTTTGGGTTGACGGCAATACCATCCTTGGAGATAACATGACCAAGGTAGGTGACTTCGGGTAACCAGAATTCACACTTGGAATACTTGGCATAAAGTTGATGCTCTCGAAGCTTCTCCAGAACAAGACGAAGATGTTCAACATGTTCTTCTTTATTCTTCGAATATACCAGTATATCATCCAGATAGACTACGACGAACTTGTCGAGGTAATCCATGAATATATAGTTCATCAGACGAGAGAATGTAGCTGGAGCATTGGTTAAACCGAATGACATGACGGTGTACTCGTAAGAACCATAACGAGTCACAAATGCGGTCTTTGGAATATCCTCTTCACGAACACGGATCTGGTGGTAACCCAACCTCAAGTCGAGTTTAGAGA
Source organism: Triticum dicoccoides (assembly GCF_002162155.2). Classification (NCBI taxonomy): domain Eukaryota; kingdom Viridiplantae; phylum Streptophyta; class Magnoliopsida; order Poales; family Poaceae; genus Triticum; species Triticum dicoccoides. Next base: position 958 of record NW_021205116.1, read on the forward strand.
ATATTGATGAACCAGCCAGTTGATCATACAGATCATTGATCCGAGGAAGGGGATATTTGTTTTGAATTGTAGCTTGGTTGATAGGACGATAGTCTTGGACCAAA
>NW_021205117.1:0-1591 GCF_002162155.2 Triticum dicoccoides
ATCAACTAGGCGTATCAACGGACTATGGAGATGCCCATTAATAGATATCAATGTGAGTGAGTAGGGATTGCCATGCAACGGATGCACTAGAGCTATAAATATATGAAAGCTCAACAAAAGAAAACTAGTGGGTGTGCATCCAACTTGCTTGCTCATGAAGACCTAGGGCACTTTTGAGGAAGCCCATCATTGGAATATACAAGCAAGTTCTATAATGAAAAATTCCCACTAGTATATGAAAGTGAGAACATATGAGACTCTCTATCATGAAGATCATGGTGCTATTTTGAAGCACAAGTGTGGAAAAAGAGATAGTAGCATTGTCCCTTCTCTCTTTTTCTCTCATTTTATTTTTTTCTTTTTCTTTTTCTCTTCTTTTTTTCTTTTTTTTCTTTTTTTTCTTTGGCCTTCTTTTTTTTCCTTTTTCTTTTTGGCCTTTCTCTTTTTTTCCCTTTTTTTTAAAGTCCGAAGTCTCATCCCGACTTGTGGGGGAATCATAGCCTTCATCATCCTTTCCTCACGAGGACAATGCTCTAATAATGAAGATCATCACACTTTTATGGATTAACAACTCAAAGCTAAAACAAGATATGACTCTATATGAATGCCTCCGGCGGTGTACCGGGATATGCAATGAATCAAGAGCGACATGTATGACAATTATGAAGGTGGCCTTGCCACAAATACGATGTCAACTACATGATCATGCAAAGAGCAATATGACAGAAGTAATGTGTGTCATATGAACGGAACGGTGGAAAGTTGCATCGCAATATATCTTGGAATGGCTCTTTGCATGATAGGTAGGTATGGTGGCTGTTTTGAGGGAGGTATATGGTGGTTGTATGGTACCGGCGAAAGTTGCACGATACAAGAGAGGCTAGCAATAATGGAGGGGTGAAAGGGTGTGTATAATCCATGGACTCAACATTACTCAAAAGAACTCATATACTTGTTGTAAAAATTTAGAAGTCATCAAAAACCAAAGCACTACGCGCATGCTCCTAGGGGGATAGATTGGTAGGAAAAGACCATCGCTCATCCCCGACTGCCACTCATAAGGAAGACATTCAATAAATAAAATTGTGCTCCAACTTAATCACAAAGCGGTTCACCATACGTGTATGCTACGGGAATCACAAACTTCAAAACAAGCATTCTTTAAATTCATAATCACCCAACTAGCATAACTTTAATATCACTACCTCCATATCTCAAAACAATTATCAAGTATCAAGTTGATCATAGCATCCAATTCACTTCCTATGGTAGTTTTTATTATACCCAACTTGGATGCTCATCATTCTTGGACCAACTTTGTGACAATAGAAAATACCATGCTGTTCTAAAAGACTCTCAAAATGATATAAGTGAAGCATGAGAGACTAGCAATTTCTTCAAAATTAAGACACCACCGTCGTGCTCTAAAAGATATAACCGAAGCACTAGACCAAAAACTATCAGGCTCAAAAGATATAAGTGAAGCACATAGAGTATTCTAGCAAATTCTAATCAAATAGGCTTCTCCCAAAAGGTGTGTTACAGCAAGGATGATTGTGGTAAACTAACAAGCAAAGACCAATATAATACA
>NW_021205118.1:0-1591 GCF_002162155.2 Triticum dicoccoides
ATCAACTAGGCGTATCAACGGACTATGGAGATGCCCATTAATAGATATCAATGTGAGTGAGTAGGGATTGCCATGCAACGGATGCACTAGAGCTATAAATATATGAAAGCTCAACAAAAGAAAACTAGTGGGTGTGCATCCAACTTGCTTGCTCATGAAGACCTAGGGCACTTTTGAGGAAGCCCATCATTGGAATATACAAGCAAGTTCTATAATGAAAAATTCCCACTAGTATATGAAAGTGAGAACATATGAGACTCTCTATCATGAAGATCATGGTGCTATTTTGAAGCACAAGTGTGGAAAAAGAGATAGTAGCATTGTCCCTTCTCTCTTTTTCTCTCATTTTATTTTTTTCTTTTTCTTTTTCTCTTCTTTTTTTCTTTTTTTTCTTTTTTTTCTTTGGCCTTCTTTTTTTTCCTTTTTCTTTTTGGCCTTTCTCTTTTTTTCCCTTTTTTTTAAAGTCCGAAGTCTCATCCCGACTTGTGGGGGAATCATAGCCTTCATCATCCTTCCCTCACGAGGACAATGCTCTAATAATGAAGATCATCACACTTTTATGGATTAACAACTCAAAGCTAAAACAAGATATGACTCTATATGAATGCCTCCGGCGGTGTACCGGGATATGCAATGAATCAAGAGCGACATGTATGACAATTATGAAGGTGGCCTTGCCACAAATACGATGTCAACTACATGATCATGCAAAGAGCAATATGACAGAAGTAATGTGTGTCATATGAACAGAACGGTGGAAAGTTGCATCGCAATATATCTTGGAATGGCTCTTTGCATGATAGGTAGGTATGGTGGCTGTTTTGAGGGAGGTATATGGTGGTTGTATGGTACCGGCGAAAGTTGCACGATACAAGAGAGGCTAGCAATAATGGAGGGGTGAAAGGGTGTGTATAATCCATGGACTCAACATTACTCAAAAGAACTCATATACTTGTTGTAAAAATTTAGAAGTCATCAAAAACCAAAGCACTACGCGCATGCTCCTAGGGGGATAGATTGGTAGGAAAAGACCATCGCTCATCCCCGACTGCCACTCATAAGGAAGACATTCAATAAATAAAATTGTGCTCCAACTTAATCACAAAGCGGTTCACCATACGTGTATGCTACGGGAATCACAAACTTCAAAACAAGCATTCTTTAAATTCATAATCACCCAACTAGCATAACTTTAATATCACTACCTCCATATCTCAAAACAATTATCAAGTATCAAGTTGATCATAGCATCCAATTCACTTCCTATGGTAGTTTTTATTATACCCAACTTGGATGCTCATCATTCTTGGACCAACTTTGTGACAATAGAAAATACCATGCTGTTCTAAAAGACTCTCAAAATGATATAAGTGAAGCATGAGAGACTAGCAATTTCTTCAAAATTAAGACACCACCGTCGTGCTCTAAAAGATATAACCGAAGCACTAGACCAAAAACTATCAGGCTCAAAAGATATAAGTGAAGCACATAGAGTATTCTAGCAAATTCTAATCAAATAGGCTTCTCCCAAAAGGTGTGTTACAGCAAGGATGATTGTGGTAAACTAACAAGCAAAGACCAATATAATACA
>NW_021205119.1:0-506 GCF_002162155.2 Triticum dicoccoides
TACGCTAAGACAGGGTGGGAGTGGTGTCATGTGCTCGTCTCGGCATCCATCGTTGCTACCGCGACGACGTCCGCCTCGACACGTGTTACGCTAAGACAGGGTGGGAATGGTGTCACGTGCTCGTCTCGGCGTCCGTCGTCGCTACGACGACGACGTCCGCCTCGACTCGCGTTACGCTAAGACAGGGTGGGAGTGGTGTCATGTGCTCGTCTCGGCATCCATCGTCCCTACCGCGACGATGTCCGCCTCGACACGTGTTACGCTAAGACAGGGTGGGGATGGTGTCACGTGCTCGTCTCTGCGTCCGTCGTCGCTACCGCGACGATGTCCGCCTCGACTCGCCTTACGCTAAGACAGGTTGGGAGTGGTGTCACGTGCTCGTCTCGGCGTCCGTCGTCGCTACCGAGACGACCTCCGCCTCGACTCGCGTTACGCTAAGACAGGGTGGGAATGGTGTCACGTGCTCGTCTCGGCGTCCGTCGTCGCTACCGCGACGACGTCCGCCT
>NW_021205120.1:0-859 GCF_002162155.2 Triticum dicoccoides
ATTGTCACATCCCTAGCTGCTGGTAGTGCTCTAGGCTAGCTTCATGTGTGCATCATGTCTATATTTTCGAAACTTGAACTGAGGAATTTTGGAAGCCTCAAAAACTTAAATAAAAGAGGGGCAAAAACCCTAGAAATCTCATTCATTGCTCCAAAGTGCTCTTCTTAAATGTTTGATAATTTTTGGTAAGGGTTCTGGTCCCAACCAAAATATTGAACATTTTTAAGGATTTATTTTTGGGACTTTGGATTTAATTCATTAGCTATTTGAATTTGAATTATATTCATATAATTAGAATATAATTTCAAATACCCCTGAAATATTTTATAAGCTTTTGGAAAAGTCCATCTAGCAATATAAAATATTCAGAGGAGTTTTTGGCATTGTTTGAATTATTTTAAATTCAAAACAGTGGCAAAATAAATTAAATAAAATAAACAGAACAGAAAAAAAAAACAGAGCAGAGGATTACCTGGCGCTCACCTCAGCCCACTTACCTGGCCCAGCTCCTCCAGCGCGGCCCAGCCGGCCCAGCCCATCTCCACTTCCTCCCCTGTCGTCTTCCTCCCTGCCAGGAGGACGGGCACGCGCCCGGCGCGCGCGGCCACGCGCCCCGGCCACCTCCTGCTTCCCGGCCACCTCCTGCTTCCCCCCGGCCTCCCTAGCGACGCCACGACGAGGCCTCGTGTCCCCTCGCTCCTCTTCCTCCCCCGCTGCATCCCCTCTCTCCTCTGCTCCCTCTCTCTCGCCCGGACCGAACGGAGCCGCCGCCACCGACGAGCTCCCTCGCGGCCACCGCCACCCCCTCTCCTCCCCGACGTGCTCCCGAGCTCCTGCACCTCGTCGCCAACCCCCTCAC
>NW_021205121.1:0-1146 GCF_002162155.2 Triticum dicoccoides
TGTAGGCCAAGGCGCACCCCCTACAGCCCATGTGGCCCCCCGGGGCAGGTGGCCCCACCCGGTGGGCCCCCGGGACCCTTCCGGTGGTCCCGGTACAATACCGATGACCCCGAAACTTGTCCCGATGGCCGAAACAGGACTTCCTATATATAAATCTTTACCTCCGGACCATTCCGGAACTCCTCGTGACGTCCGGGATCTCATCCAGGACTCCGAACAACATTCGGTAACCACATACAAGCTTCCTTTATAACCCTAGCGTCATCGAACCTTAAGTGTGTAGACCCTACGGGTTCGGGAGACATGCAGACATGACCGAGACGTTCTCCGGTCAATAACCAACAGCGGGATCTGGATACCCATGTTGGCTCCCACATGTTCCACGATGATCTCATCGGATGAACCACGATGTCAAGGACTCAATCGATCCCGTATACAATTTCCTTTTTCTAGCGGTATTTTACTTGCCCGAGATTCGATCGTCGGTATCCTATACCTTGTTCAATATCGTTACCGGCAAGTCACTTTACTCGTTCCGTAACACATCATCCCGTGATCAACTCCTTGGTCACATTGCGCATATGATGATGTCCTACCGAGTGGGCCCAGAGATACCTCTCCGTTTACACGGAGTGACAAATCCCAGTCTCGATCCGCGCCAACCCAACAGACACTTTCGGAGATACCTGTAGTGCACCTTTATAGCCACCCAGTTACGTTGTGACGTTTGGTACACCCAAAGCATTCCTACGGTATCCGGGAGTTGCACAATCTCATGGTCTAAGGAAAAGATACTTGACATTGGCAAAGCTCTAGCAAATGAACTACACGATCTTTTGTGCTAGTCTTAGGATTGGGTCTTGTCCATCACATCATTCTCCTAATGATGTGATCCCGTTATCAACGACATCCAATGTCCATAGCCAGGAAACCATGACTATCTGTTGATCACAACGAGCTAGTCAACTAGAGGCTCACTAGGGACATATTGTGGTCTATGTATTCACACGTGTATTACGATTTCCGGATAATACAGTTATAGCATGAATAAAAGACAATTATCATGAACAAGGAAATATAATAATAATACTTTTATTATTGCCTCTAGGGCATATTTCCAACAGTCTCCCACTTGCACTAGAGTCA
>NW_021205122.1:0-1177 GCF_002162155.2 Triticum dicoccoides
GGGGGGCCTTTAGTCCCGGTTCCAGCCATGAACCGGGACCAATGAGGTGGCTATATATACCCCCTCACCGGCGAGCAGAGCACTCCACACTGCTCTGTTTTTTCTGGTCGGCGAGGGGAGAGTTTTGTGGTGCTCTAGCTCACCTCCTATGCATATGAGGTGTTCGATGAAATGCCCGAGCCACACTAGTTAAGCTTTCTCCTCTTGAAACTCGACCTCCGAGCTCCATTTCCCCCGAGATTATTTGTCTAGGTTTAGCGGTCCGTCACGTCCCGTCCCCGTCTTCACCGCCGTCGATCGCCCGCGCCGATCTCGTCGCCTGCACCACCGTGCCTCTTGTTCTTATCTTCTTTCTGAAAGGAAAAAAATTCTTACTTTAGATAGATACTTGTCTAATTTTCTTACATTTATTATTGCTTGTTATTATATAGTGCGATGGTTTTGGTATCCGCCCTCGCCGGCCCTCGTCCTGTCTATGGTTCGTATGTGGTATATATTATCTTTTATAACTATTTGGTTCATTTATTGTTTATGACAATTATGCCGACCAACGTGACATAGATTTTATTTATCTAGGAGGTATGTGAACTGGAAATTCCAACCGACCCTATTGTCGAGAGGTTAATAGTTGAAGAAGAAAACAATTACTTGAAGGAAAAAAATTGAGGAGGAGAAGATGATATTAGAGTTGCATGCTGCGAATGTCGTTGATGATCACAAGATCAAGATGGATGCAATGCGGTTGAAGATTAGAAAGATTAGAAAATATGCCATTCATAGCGAGGCTTGGTATCATTATGCCGTTGGATCAATTGTTACCTTGGTTGTGATTATGATCGCATTTGTTGTTGCATTGAAAGGTTTTACATAGTTTCAATGTATGATTTAATTAGATGCTCTGGAGAGCTATATGTTGTTCAATGAGAACTATGTATGTACTTTGGTTTTAATGTGATGATGAACTTCTATTAATTTGGTCACTTATCTATCCATGTGAATCTATAATGGTTTTTGACACACATAATTATATATAATGCACGCAGATGAACCGACAATGGATGTACGGTGACAGACACACCTCCGAGTACATTAAGGGCATGCATAATTTTCTCGAAGTGGCTGAGGCAAACAAGCAGAATGGTTTTATGTGTTGTCCATGCCCTAATTGTGGGAATAC
>NW_021205123.1:0-1535 GCF_002162155.2 Triticum dicoccoides
CTACCCATATCATCAATATTAATCAAGCAGGAGTAGGGTTTTACCTCCATCGAGAGGGCCCGAACCTGGGTAAAAACATCGTGTCCCTTGTCTCCTGTTACCATCCGCCTAGACGCACAATTCGGGACCCCCTACCCGAGATCCGCCGGTTTTGACACCGACATTGGTGCTTTCATTGAGAGTTCCTCTCTGCCGTCACCGTCAGGAAGGATGTCGCACCTTGTCTTTGAAGACGTCGCTGTTGCTAAAGGAGCTTTGGTTGTCGGCCAGACTCTCCGGCTAGGCAGGTTTTTGATGACCGCATGTTCGGCTGCCGCGCCGACGATGACCTCTCGGGTCATCGAAAGCAATCTCCACATCAGCTCAGAATTTGCCGAGCAGTTAAATCCAATGGAGCTCTCTTCCCTAAACGAGCTCTTGGATCGCATCGCCTCCCTGGGAGTCGCTATAGATTACGACCAGATTGACTCTCCCCAGGTCACCCACCACGTTGAAGTGGTGGAGGAACAATACGGCGAATCTTCGCCCATCCTAAGGACCAGATGTGTCCGGATTCCCGATCCCTCCAAGCCGGACATCCGCGGAGGGGAGGACGTCGCGCAAGCCCCGAACCTAAAGTCAGGCAGCAGGCCTGATTCATTGAATAACATCTAAGAAAACAAGCTTCCAAGTTCGGAAACTTTTTGGCCCTTGAGTCTTATGTCGAGCGAGGTTCTGGATTTAATACTACCCGCCCACCCAAATATAAGGGATCTATCCCTAATTCGGCAAGAGCCCAGGGAATTAGTGCATCACTATTGGGCCAGATTCCTCCTGGTTATGAATAGGATACAGGACTGCCATGAGGGGGATGCAATCTCATTCTTCTGCAACAACTGCACGGACATCGGAATCCTTAACGCCATCAGTCGCCGCGAAATTACACGCTTCACCGACTTGACATCCATAGTACGAAAGTATTGTGCGACAGAAAGCGTCCAGAAAACCAAAACAAAATTCTGGGACAAACTGACCCTGAATACAATACCAGTACAAAACACAAGGGCGCATTATCGCCAGGCACCCAGGCCAAATAGCAAAAAACAAAAACCCTCTACAGGGTATGGAACCGTATTAGAGGGATGGCTCAATGGACCCTGTAAAATTCATAATACAGAGGGAGTCACACCAACTCATAGCCTTAGAGCATGTTGGATACTCCGGCAGGTGGCCAGAAGTGGCGAGGAGCTTCTAACTCCAGAATCCGCAGAGCACCACCCCACAAACGCCAGTACGGTGTCGACAGTCTTCGAGACTTTCGCATCAAACAATGAGAGGAAGCGAACGCTCCGCAGCCTTACCGAAGTCTACCAAGTAGCAACAATAAACCCATGGAGTGACACGGTTATCACCTTTAATGCCAGTGACGAACCTAAATTCCGGACAGCCCGAGCGCCAGCCGCACTGGTCCTCAGTCCGATAGTGGATGGCTTCTGGCGTACAAAGGTACTCATGGACGGTAGCAGCGGACTAAACCTCATCTATGAGGAAACCCT
>NW_021205124.1:0-929 GCF_002162155.2 Triticum dicoccoides
ATTCGTATGAAATTGGGAGATGAATGGAAAACAGCATTTAAAACTAAGTTTGGATTATATGAGTGGTTAGTCATGCCTTTTGGGTTAACTAATGCACCTAGTACTTTCATGAGATTAATGAACGAAGTTTTACGTGCTTTCATTGGACGATTTGTGGTAGTTTACTTTGATGACATATTGATTTATAGCAGATCTTTGGAAGAACATTTGGAACATTTACGTGCTGTTTTTATTGCTCTACGTGATGCACGTTTGTTTGGTAACCTTGGGAACTGCACCTTTTGCACCGACCGAGTATCTTTTCTTGGCTATGTTGTTACTCCACAGGGAATTGAAGTTGATAAAGCCAAGATTGAAGCTATTGAGAGTTGGCCGCAGCCCAAAACGGTCACACAAGTGAGGAGTTTCCTTGGCCTCGCTGGATTCTATAGGCGTTTTGTGAGAGATTTCAGCACCATTGCTGCACCTCTCAATGAGCTTACAAAGAAAGATGTGCCTTTTCTTTGGGGTACCGCACAGGAAGAAGCCTTCACGGTATTGAAAGATAAGTTGACACATGCTCCTTTACTCCAACTTCCTGATTTTAATAAGACTTTTGAGCTTGAATGTGATGCTAGTGGAATTGGATTAGGATGTGTGTTATTACAAGATGGCAAACCTGTTGCATACTTTTCTGAAAAATTGAGTGGGCCTAGTCTGAATTATTCTACTTATGATAAAGAATTATATGCTCTTGTTCGGACTTTAGAAACATGGCAACATTATTTATGGCCCAAAGAATTTGTTATACATTCTGATCATGAATCTTTGAAACATATTAAAAGTCAAGCTAAACTGAATCGTAGACATGCTAAATGGGTTGAATTCATTGAGACTTTCCCTTATGTCATTAAATACAAGAAGGGAAAAGAAAATGTTATTGCTGATGC
>NW_021205125.1:0-1096 GCF_002162155.2 Triticum dicoccoides
TACCATCAATCCTATAGCACATGTGCCCACGTTGTGTAAAAAACTCATGATTTTATCGCGCTCCAAGTATTTAATAATATTCATGCTGCATCGTTACCGCAGAACGTCCACTACCGTTTCATTGCCGTCCGTGAGGGGGGCCACAACCCGGAGACGCGTGCCGCCTCTTCGGACACGCCACAACACCACCCCGCATGTATGAGGGCCCGGTACGACGCTCCGGTGGCATTGCTACCCCACAGGGCCCCCGTCCCGGCTAACCCTGTAGCGTTTGACCACGGGATCTAGCCCTTTGACTTTGCACGGACGGGCTTTGACCAGTGGACCTCTCCACCCGGTTGTGTTAGGTCGGCCCAGAGGAACACTTTGGAGCAACATCCGGGCCAAACCCACAGCTACATCCACTCCGTGTAGACCCGACGCGTCCGTTTCCCCCCTCCAGGTGCCGGCGGCGGCGGCGTCCGTGAGGGGGGGGGCACACCCCGGAGACGCGTGCTAGGCGTTTGCAACCGCCTCAACACTTCTAGATTTGTGAGAGGCCGCCTACGCAAGATTTGATGGTATGCTAGCCCCCGGAGGCCGCCGGCCACAGTCGTAGACGTGCGAAGAGCAATCCGCGTAGAGGGAGGTGTTCAGATACTTCTCCATCACAAAAAATTATGAAAAATTACCATCAGTCCTATAGCACATGTGCCCACGTTGTGTAAAAAACTCATGATTTTATCGCGCTCCAAGTATTTAATAATATTCACGCTGCATCGTTACCGCAGAACGTCTACTACCGTTTCATTACCGTCCGTGAGGGGGGGCCACAACCCGGAGACGCGTGCCGCCTCTTCGGACAGGCCACAACACCACCCCACATGTATGAGGGCCCGGTACGATGCTCCGGTGGCATTGCTACCCCCCCCCCCCAGGGCCCCCGTCCCGGCTAACCCTGTAGCGTTTGACCACGGGATCTAGCCCTTGGACTTTGCACGGACGGGCTTTGACCAATGGACCTCTCCACCCGGTTGTGTTAGGTCGGCCCAGAGGAACACTTTGGAGCAACATCCGGGCCAAACCCACAGCTACATCCACTCTGTGTAGACCCGAC
>NW_021205126.1:0-2040 GCF_002162155.2 Triticum dicoccoides
GTATAGTAGATACGATCAACATGAAGATGTTCACCGATGATGACTAGTCCGTCTCATGTGATGATCGGACACGTCCTAGTTGACTTGGATCATGTAATCACTTAGATGACTAGAGGGATGTCTATCTAAGTGGGAGTTCATAAGATGAACTTGTTTATCCTGAACATAGTCAAAAGGTTTTTGCAAATTATGTCGTAGCTCGCGCTTTAGTTCTACTGTTTTAGATATGTTCCTAGAGAAAATATAGTTGAAAGTTGACAGTAGCAATTATGCGGACAGTAGAAGGCTTATGTCCTTAATGCACCGCTCGGTGTGCTGGACCTCGAACGTGGTCTGTGGATGTTGCGAACATCTAACATACACGTTTTGATGACTACATGATAGTTCGGTAATGTTAAATGGTTTAGAATTGAGGCACCAAAGACATTTTTGAAATGTCGCAGAACATATGAGATGTTTCGAGGGATGAAATTGGGATTTCAGGCTCGTGCCCACGTCAAGAGGTATAAGACCTCCGACGATTTTCTTAGCCTGCATAATAAGGGAGAAAAGCTCAATCTTGAGCTTGTGCTCAGATTGTCTGAGTACAACAATCACTTGAATCGAGTGGGAGTTGATCTTCCAGATGAGATAGTGATGTTTCTCCAAAGACATTGCCACCAAGCTACTAGAGCTTCGTGATGAACTATAACATAACAGGGATAGATATAATGATCCTTGATCTATTCGCAATGTTAGACACCGCAAATGTAGAAATCAAGAAGGAGCATCAATTGTTGATGGTTAGTGAAACCACTAGTTTTAAGAAGGGCAAGGGCAAGAAGGGGTACTTCATGAAACAACAAATCAGTTGCTGCTCGAGTGAAGAAACCCAAGGTTGAACCCAAACCCGAGACTAAGTGCTTCTGTAATAAGGGGAACAGCCACTGGAGCAGAATTACCCTAGATGAGAAGGCTGGCGAGGTCGATAGAAGTATATTGGATATACATTATGTTAATGTGTACTTTACTAGTACTCCTAGTAGCACCAGGGTATTAGATACCGGTTCGGTTGCTAAGTGTTAGTAACTCGAAATAAAAGAGCTATGAAATAAACGGAGACTAGCTAAAGGTGAGATGACGATTGTGTTGGAAGTGTTTCCAAGGTTGATGTGATCAAGCATCGCCTGCCCCGTCTACCATCGAGATTGGTGTTAAACCTAAATAATTGTTATTTGGTGTTTGCGTTGAGCATAGACATGATTGGATTATGTCTATCGCAATACGGTTATTCATGTAAGGAGAATAATGGTTACTCTATTTATTTGAATAATACCTTCAATGGTCTTGCACCTAAAAAGAATGGTTCATTGAATCTCGATCATAGTGATACACATTTTCATGCCAAAAGATATAAGATAGTAATGATAGTACCACTTACTTGTGGCACTGCCATGTAAGTCATATTGGGATAAAACGCATGAAGAAGCTCCATGTTGATGGATCTTTGGACTCACTCGTTTTTGAAAAGTTTGAGACATGCGAACCATGTCTATTGGTGTATACGCATGAAGAAACTCCATGCAGATGGATCGTTTGGACTCACTTGATTTTGAATCACTTGAGACATGCAAATCATACCACATGGACAATATGACTGAAAGCCTCGTTTTCAGTAAAATGGAACAAGAAAGCAACTTGTTGGAAGTAATACATTTTGATGTGTGCAGTCCAATAAGTGCTGAGACACGCAGTGGATATCGTCATGTTCTTACTTCACGGATAATTTGAGTAGATACTGTATATTTACTTGATGAAACACAAGTCTGAATTATTGAATGGTTCAAGTAATTTCAGAGTGAATTTGAAGATCATCGTGACAAGAGGATAAAATGTCTATGATATGATCATAGAGATGAGTATCTGAGTTACGAGCTTTGGCACGCAATTAAGACATTGTGGAAATTGTTTCACAACTAACACCGCCTGGAACACCATAGTGTGATGGTGTGTCCGAACATCATAGATGCACCCTATTGGATATGGGGCATACCATGATGT
>NW_021205127.1:0-1169 GCF_002162155.2 Triticum dicoccoides
GGTTTAATCCTCCCCAAAATCTATCCATAAAATCATCTTCACTTTCTTCTAAAGAGGAATGCAACAAGGTAGTTTGTAAATCATCATAATATTTTGTTACAGTTTCACTACCTTGTTTTAAGTGTTGCAACTTCTTAATCATGTCACGAGTATAATAAGCAGGGACGAAAGTATGTCGCATGGCAAGTTTCAAATCATCCCAAGTAGTAGGTATATAATCAGGGTGTAACCGACAATATTCACTCCACCAAACCAAAGCATAACCAGTGAAAGAACCAACCGCAACCTTAACCTTTTTATGTTCATTGAAATTATGGGAAGCAAATATATTTTTTATGTCGAACTCCCATTCAATATATAAAGCAGGTTTAAAACGGCCATTAAATGGTGGTATAGATACATTAACCTGATCATGTGCATTTGGATGTTTGTGCACCTCTCGTGACGGTTGTGGTATTTGCACAGGTGGTGGCACGTCTCCCGCGATCGACAAAGCCCATGAATTGACTCTGGATCCTGTCATGATTAGTAGAACAAGAAACAAAACCCAAAAATAATGTTCCTATAACTACTAGGATGTGGTGGTAAAACGCTCACAGTAAAGCAAATATCAATGTCTTACAAGTTCTTACCATGCAGCAGGCGGTGATCGGCAACCAGCGGTGTCAAGTAACTCCGAATATTGAGTAAAGCGATTGCCAGGGGAGCGTACGTATACACGGTGTAGAAATATGTGGAGCTGGGTTGGCTATATATGGTAGCAAAAGATTAGCAATAATCAATTCAAAGATACAATGTTGAATAAACGCTCAACGACGGTACTGTGCTGGTCCTAGGCTAGACCGGACTAGAGACGCGAGCCTAGAACACTAATGAGGTCACGGCGTAGCACAACTAGCATCAATGAAGGATACTAAGTAGCTCTTGACAGCAAGATATAAGTGAAGATCACAACGGCAGTGAAGATAATGATGAAAAACAACTGCCAAACAGGATATACAACAACTCTCTCTCCAACTTTCCTCTTGAAAAGTTTGAGACAATTTTCTGATAAATTCTTTCAAAGAATGCTACTAACTCAAGCTTTCCAATGCAAAAAGAATCACTCAATTCCGAGTTGATATGAGGAGTCAAAGAATTCTAAAACTGGCCTGAAAAATTGGAACAAG
>NW_021205128.1:0-900 GCF_002162155.2 Triticum dicoccoides
GGTGAGTAATAGTGCACGAAACGGGTCAGAATCGACCAAAACCGCGAGTGTTGATGACCGGCACGTAAACGCACCCCAGGGTTCGTTAATCGTGGAAATCACTGTGGGACCCCAAAACAGTGAGTAATAGTCCATGAAACAGGGCAGAATCGGCCAAAACTGCGAGTGTTGATGATCAACACGTAAACGCACCCCAGGGTTCGTTAATCGTGGAAGTCACTCCGAGACCCCAAAACAGTGAGTAATAGTCCATGAAATTGGCCAGGATCGGCCAAAACTGTCAATGTTGATGACCTACACGTAAGCCCACCTTGGGGTTCAACAAGCATGGAAATCACTTTGTGACCCCAAAACAGTGAGTAATAGTCCACGAAATTTGTCAGAATCAACAAAAACCGCGAGTCTTGATGACCGACACGTAAACGCACCCCAGGGTTTGTTAATCAATGAAATCGCTCCGGGCCCCGAAAACAGTGCGTAATAGCCCATGAAATGGGCCAGAATCGGCCAAAACTATGGGTGTTGTTGACCGTCACGTAAGCACACCTTGGGGTTCGACAAGCATGGAAATCACTTCGGGACCACCAAACGGTGAGTAATAGTCCATGAAACGGGTCAGAATCGACAAAAACCGCGAGTGTTGATGACCGACACGTAAACGCACCCAGGGTTCGTTAATCATGGAAATCACTCCAGGACCCCAAAACAGTGAGTAATAGTCCACGAAACGGGTCAGAATCGACAAAAACTGCGAGTGTTAATGACCGGCACGTAAACGCACCCCAGGGTTTGTTAATCGTTGAAATCACTCCGGGACTCCAAAACAGTAAGTAATAGTCCATGAAACGGGCCAGAATCGGCCAAAACTGTCAGTGTTGATGACCGACACGTAAACACACC
>NW_021205129.1:0-1085 GCF_002162155.2 Triticum dicoccoides
TGAGGGGGGGCACACCCTGGACACGTGTGCCGGGCGTTTGCAACCGCCACAACACTTCCAGACTTGTGAGAGGCCGCCTACGCAAGATTTGGCGGCATGCTAGCCCACGGAGGCCGCCGGCCACAGCCGTAGACGCGCGAAGGGTAATCCGCGTAGAGGGAATTTTTTGGATACTTCTCCATCACCAAAATTATGAAAAAATACCATCGTTCCTATAGCACATGTGCCCACGTCATGCAAAAAAACTCATGATTTTATCGCGCTCCGAGTATTTAGTAATATTGACGCCGCATCGTTACCGCAGAACGTCTACTACCGTGTCATCGCCGTCCGTGAGGGGGGCCACGCACCGGAGACGCGTCCCGCCTCTTCGGACATACCACCACACCACCCCGCATGTATGAGGGCCCGGTGCGACGCTTCAGTGGCATTGCTACCCCCCAAGTGCCCCCGTCCGACTTAACCCTGTAGCGTTTGACCACGAGATCTAGCCCTTTGACTTTGCATGGACGGGCTTTGACCAGTGGACCTCCCCACCCGGTTGTGTTAGGTCAACCCATAGGAATACTTTGGAGCAACATCCGGGCTAGACCCAGAGCAAGATCCCCTCCGTGTAGACCCCACGCGTCCGTTTCCCCCCTCCAGGTGCCGGCGGCGGCGCTGTCCGTGAGGGGGGCACACCCCGAACACGCGTGCCGGGCGTTTGCAACCGCCACAACACTTCCAGACTTGTGAGAGGCCGCCTACGCAAGATTTGGCGGCATGCTAGCCCCCGGAGGCCGCCGGCCACAGCCGTAGACGCGCGAAGGGCAATCCGCGTAGAGGGAATTTTTCGGATACTTCTTCATCACCAAAAATTATGAAAAAAATACCATCCTTCCTATAGCACATGTGCCCACGTCGTGCAAAAAACTCATGATTTTATCGCGCTCCGAGTATTTAGTAATATTGACGCCGCATCATTACCGCAGAACATCTACTACCGTGTCATCGCCGTCCGTGAGGGGGGGTCATGCACCGGAGACGCGTCCCGCCTCTTCGGACATGCCACCACACCACCCTGCATGTATGAGGGCCCGGTGCGA
>NW_021205130.1:0-1147 GCF_002162155.2 Triticum dicoccoides
ACTTCCACCATCATGTGAACACGGTGATAGCATTGGTCAGACCAAAGATGTAATGGTGTATGCTCGAGGGATCAACCACGAGTAGGACAACATTACGAGCATCGTTGGTACTGATTTGATTTGACGATAGCCCACACTCAAATCAAGGGATTGATAAGACAATAGGTCCAGCAACTGATCACAGGGACCAATCGATGAAGATATCATCTTTCTTCAACACACACTACACAAGAATATCCCTTTGGAACGAACTAAGTCAGACAAGTTTTTATCTTCCAACTCTCCAAGTTGTTGTCCAGCTTAACCAACTAGCTCAGGGATATCTAACACCGATTCTTGGAAAGAAGGTGGTTCATAAGAAACCAACTTGATCACGGGCTCAACATAACGGTCAGGTGACGACCTGGTAGTACTTCCGAGAAGATCTTCGGAAAATCACGAACCACCGATATGTTAGTAAGCTCGAGAACAATCTTGCTTTTCAGGGCAAGATGACATGATCTAATGAGTGAGGACTTGACAAGATCCTAACTCATCAATCGAAGGGTGCACCGAAATAAGGACTAGGTAGCACGATCAGTCTTAGAAGGATGATTCAAAAACCAACACGCTAAGAATGAAATTATTGTCCTTTAACTACCAAGCAACGAGGTTGCTAGGAGTCTTGACTTCACACATCACAATTCATTTGTCGGTATTCCGGTTGCATCAACACGGAACCGAGGAATGAAAAAGGATGGCGAGAAGTATCACTATGTCAAGAATTCACAAAAGGTGGTGCAATTCTCATGAAATTCCTGTCATAAAGAAGGTAATACTTCAGGGTAGAGCAGACCAGAAGCTGGATTGTAACTTGATCTGCGGAACACAACTACTTTGACCCAATCCTAAATATGGATGAGGTACTGGAGTTTGTTTCTCCTAGTCATTCAGGACGGAATGGCTTGACGGGCCACAAGAGTAATAGGCATCGACAAACGAACGCGCGCATACTCTTGACTATCAATTGATAGACGAAGGTCAGTAGACAACTAAAGAGGGACAACTCAAAGGAACATATAACTTTCTGAGTTGTGGATGCATAAATTAGTATGTCGAACCGAGTTCAACATAATTCTTCCGGATAACCCATGCAGAAAGGTAGAAC
>NW_021205131.1:0-1881 GCF_002162155.2 Triticum dicoccoides
AATCAGTCTGACCAGTTTCAGCACTGATGGCTTTGTTGACAAGTTTCGAAAAAGATGTGCACTCATGCAGACGGAGGTCGCGGCGAAGCTCAGGGCTAAGGCCCTTTCGGAACCTTGCTTTCTTCTTGGCGTCAGTAGAAACTTCCTCAGTTGCATATCGTGCGAGATTACCAAACTCTCTGCTATAGGCATCCACAGAAAGTCGGCCTTGGGTGAAACTGCAAAATTCTTCACGTTTACGGTCCATGAGACCCTCCGGAATGTGATGTTCACGGAAAGCCTCACTGAACTCAGCCCAAGTGGTGACATGGCCCGCTGGGCGCATGGCTCCATAATTCTCCCACCATAGACTGGCGGGGCCTTCAAGATGATATGCGGCGAAGGTGACCTTGTCAGCCTCCGCTACCAACGCGGAACGCAGCTTGTGAGAGATACTGCGAAGCCAGTCATCAGCGTCGAGAGGCTCGACGGAGTGGTGGAACGTGGGTGGATGCAATTTGATAAAATCACTGAGTGACACCACGTTAGCCCTCTGATGGTATGCTGTATTCTGTTCTATACGCTCCAACAAACGGTTTGTCTCCCGCTTGTTTCTCTCAGCTTCTATCATCACCTCGGCTAGTGAAGGAGGATGAGGCAGATTTTCATTCCTGGCTTCACTGCCTTCGGCCTGCTCTTGGGAAGCAGGATTAGCGCGCGTGTTGACCATCCTAGGTAGACAAGACAATGATTTAGTCAGGATGGTAAAATTCCGACATAGGATACATAAGGTAAGGAATAACTCGAAATGCAAGATGATCATCCGTATGACATGGTAGATACAGAAACTGCTTCTTTATTCCATCGTCATGCACACCATACAAGGTTTAGTACAAGACCAAACAAAGTACTATTATGGTGAGAAAAGGATTACATCTCATCAGAGGCATTCCAAGCTCCTATACATTATTTTCTACACCTCCGGAAAGAGTACAAACTAGGACATATCCCACGAGTCACGCGGAACGATAGATGACACAGCTAGTGCGAACTAGTGATGCTACCCCTAACTCAGACCGATCCGTAGTAGTCCTCATAAAAGTCACCTCCATAGCCTGGAAGCTCAACATGTTCATCCGGAAACAGACGATCTCGCGGAGCTTGTGGACCATAGGGGCTAGGATGAGGCCTTGGACCAACAAACGGTGGCCTGCGGGGACCGCGAGGTGGGGTGATGCCTCCTACATCACGCCAAACCATCACGTCCGGTAGAGCAGATCTCACAGGATAGAGATCGCGCATATCCGAATATCCAGCTTGCACCGCCGGTGCGAACCGAGTCAAAGTGGCCCAGTGATTGGCACGGGTATTGAAGAGCTCTAATCTTAAGGCCCGATTTTCACGGTCCTTATCCTCGAGCATCTCAGTAGTGGTGCGAGTCCGTGAATCCTCCTGAGTGGAGTCAGCATAAATAGCTTGGAGATATCCTTGTGCTCCCGGAAGTGATCCTGGCATATACCGGAAGTCAGAGTCCCGAAATAAACCAGATCTGACTCGCATAATGGTCATCATAGAGTAGGCGGCATCCTGCACAGCCATCTCGATAGTAACCCCGAGTCCATAGGAGCAGTGAAGAGGCTCAGTGGATCCAGGATAAGATGGAAATATCCTGACAGTGCAGAGATACTGGCTTTGATTAAAATCTCGGAATTGCTCTTCGACCGTGTACTCAGGATACCAGCGGTATCCAGCCTCAGTCATTACCCTGACCAACTTAGCAGTATGGCCGGGTACATCTAGGCATCGAGTTAGGCGAACCACTTGATTGAGGTCGCGAGTGGCCATCTGAAAGCATAATCATAATGCAAGGCATTAGAATTTCTAGCAAAATTTCGGCAGCAT
>NW_021205132.1:0-684 GCF_002162155.2 Triticum dicoccoides
AGGGGGAGACGGTGGCCGCGGCGTTACGGTGGCGCGGCTGCGGCTGCGCTCGGGCTCGAGAGGGAGAGGGAGCGGAAGAGGGGAAGAGTTCGGGAGAGAGTGAGAGAGCGGTCGGGGCTGCGTGGCGTCGTCCGGGGCGTCGCTAGGGAGGCCGGGGAGGAAGCAGGAGGTGGCCAGGGGAAGCAGGAGGTGGCCGAGCAGGGTGGAGGTGGCACGCGCGGCGGTGTCGCGGTGTCCGTCCTCCTGGCAGGGAGGAAGACGACAGGGGAGGGGGGCGGCGGTGGGCTGGGCCGTTGGGGGAGCTGGGCCAGGTAAGTGGGCGCCAGGTAGGTGGCCCAGGTGGCCTTCTCTCCCTTTCTTTTATTTCCTCTTTTCTATTTCTATTTTCTGTAGTTTGTTTTGATTTAGTTTTAGACACTAAATCATTTTTTATAAATCCTGAGAATAATTGTGGACATTAACTGAATTATTACAGAGGCCCTCAACTATTTCCAGAATTGTTGGAGCATTTAAAAATATTAACAGTATTTAAATGCCCCAATTCAAATACAATATGGTTTAATCAAAAATCCAAAAATGTCTTGGAAAAATATCCATCATCTCTGGATATGGTTTTCACCCTTTTCCAGTAATCATGAACATTTTTGCAAACCAATTTGGGTTCTTTGAAAATATTTTGAAGTT
>NW_021205133.1:0-1256 GCF_002162155.2 Triticum dicoccoides
TGACAACTGTGCAGGCAAGATGATCATACCCTCGAAATCACTACTATCTTTGCTATGCTAGCTTGCTCGCTCTTTTGCTTTGCCACTGCTACGATGCCTACCTTTTGCTTGTCAGCCTCCCAATTGCCATGTTGATCCTCTAACCCACCATTGTCCTAGCAAACCGTTGATTGGCTATGTTACCGCTTTGCTCAGCCCTTCTTATAGCGTTGTTAGTTGCAGGTGAAGATTGGAGCCGTTCCTTGTTGGAACATTTATTTTCTTGTTGGGATATCATTATATTGCTATGTTGTCTTAATGCATCTATATACTTGGTAAAGGGTGGAAGGCTCGGCCTCCCGCCTAGTGTTTTGTTCCACTCTTGCCGCCCTAGTTTCCGTCATATCGGTGTTATGTTCCCGGATTGTTGCGTCCCTTACGCGGTTGGGTTATAATGGGAACCCCTTGATAGTTCGTCTTGATTAAAGCTTTTCCAGCAATGCCCAACATTGGTTTTACCATTTGCCACCTAGCCTCTTTTTCCCTTGGGTTTCCGGAGCCCGAAGGTCATCTTATTTTAACCCCCCCGGGCCAGTGCTCCTCTGAGCGTTGGTCCAAACTAGAGTCCTGTGCAGCGCCCCCTCGGGGAAACTCGAGGTTTGGTTTTAGTTGTATGGAGCGCTCATCTGAGTGTGCCCTAAGAAAGAGATATGTGCAGCTCCTATCGGGATTTGTCGGCACATTCGGGCGGTGTTGCTGGTCTTGTTTTAACCTGTCGAATTGTCTTGTTGTACCGGGTTGCCGAGTCTGATCGGTGTGTCTCGGGTGGAGGTCTATTCCTTCGTTGACCGTGAGAGCTTGTCATGGGCTAAGTTGGGACCCCCCTGCAGGGATTGAACTTTCGAAAGCCGTGCCCGCGGTTATGGGCAGATGGGAATTTGTTAATGTCCGGTTGTAGATTACTTGAACTAAACTTAATTAAAATGAATCAACCGTGTGTGTTACCGTGATGGCCCCTTCTCGGCGGAGTCCGGGAAGTGGACACGGTGTTGGAGTTATGTTTGCGCAGGATGTTCCTTTAGCTTCTCGCTCGTGCTTCGCCTTCTCTTCTCGCTCTCTTTTGCGTATAAGTTAGCCACCACATATGCTAGTCGCTTGCTGCAGCTCCACATATTTTTGCCTTATCCATTCCTATGAGCTTAAATAGTCTTGATCGCGTGGGTGTGAGATTGCTGAGTCCCTGTGGCTCACAGATACTACAACTCCAGATGCAGGTC
>NW_021205134.1:0-880 GCF_002162155.2 Triticum dicoccoides
AAAAAGAGTTAGATCTATTCATCCTTGGTCCAAGCCAGTTTGAGCCTTTGCAATTTTCTTTTCATTGCTTGCATAGTTGAATTATCGGTTGCATCGTCGTGTCGAGTTGCTGGTCTTAGTGTCTAGTTCGTTTAGAGTTTCGAGTTCTGTTCACATTAGTCACGCTACCGCTGCATCATTATCTCTTCCGCTGTCCACCACCCATCCATCAATTTCCACCACGTGCTACCCATCATTCATTGTCATAATAATAGTTGAGATCGTTCACATCTTCACTTGATCCAATCTGCATCTTATCTAGTTTGTTTTGGAAAGAGGGAGAAAAAAAGAGAGAAAAAAAAACGAGAGAAAAAAAAGGGAGAAAAAAAAAGTCAGAGAAAAAAAAGGAGAGAAAGAAAAAAAAAGTGTGAGGAATAAAAAGTGAAGAAAAAAAAACAAAAAAATTGGAACAAACTTTTTTCAGAGGAAAGTTGGAGACAAAGTTGTTGATATATCCTGCTTGGCTGTTGTTTCACCTCATTATCTTTACTGCCGTTGTGATCTTCACTTATATCTTGCTGTCCAGAGCTACTTAGTGTCCTTCATTGATGCTAGTTGTGCTACGACGTGACCTCATTAGTGTTCTAGGCTCGCGTCTCTAGTTCGGTCTAGCCTAGGACCAGCACAGTACCGTCGTTGAGCGTTTATTCAACATTGCATCTTTGAATTGATTATTGCTAATCTTTTGCTACCATATATAGCCAACCCAGCTCCACATATTTCTACACCGTGTATACGTACGCTCCCCTGGCAATCGCTTTACTCAATATTCGGAGTTACTTGACACCGCTGGTTGCCGATCACCGCCTGCTGCATGGTAAGAACTTGTAAGACATTGATA
>NW_021205135.1:0-1124 GCF_002162155.2 Triticum dicoccoides
GGAGTCACCTAGTAATCTAGCAACATTTTGTGTTCCCAGTGTGAAGATTCTGGCCTTTATTATCGAAAGCATCCTGTGATGCCATTTAGTTAGTAGGCATTCTATTCCTGGGTTCTTGAACCCGAGATTCACTCTACTTACTTCATGTTGATAGTGTTTGCTAGTCCCTTTAGGATAGTAGTAACCTTTGCGATAGTCCTCGAGGTTCGTGGTACATCCTTCTTCCAATTACCATGAACCATTCTTGGCAGGAGTTCTTCTGAACCAAAAGATGACAACAAGAGTGCTGTCGATGAGTTCTCCATGCTATATTGTGACTCTGCCAGCTCAACCCTTCTGCATGGGTTATCCGGAAGAATTATGTTGAACTTGGTTCGACATACTAGTCTATGCATCCACAACTCAGAAAGTTATATGTTCCTTTGAGTTGTGCCTCTTTAGTTGTCTACTGACCTTCGTCTATCAATTGATAGTCAAGAGTATGCGTGCGTTCGTTTATCGATGCCTACTACTTTTGTGGTCCGTCACCATTCTATCGCGGAATGACTAGGAGAAACAAACTCCAGTACCTCATCCATATCTAGGATTGGGTCAAAGTAGTTGTATTCCGCAGATCAAATGCCAATCCAGCTTTTGGTTCTGTTCTACCTTGGAGTATTACCTTATTCTATATCGAGATTGTTATAGGAATTGCACACCATCCTATGAACTCTTGGTACAGTGATACTTCTCACCATCATTAGTCATTCCTCGGCCCTCGTGTTGATGCAACCGGAATACCGACAAATGAATTGTGATGTGTGAAATCAATACTCCCAGCAACCTCGTTGCTT
This sequence comes from Triticum dicoccoides, assembly GCF_002162155.2. Taxonomy (NCBI): domain Eukaryota; kingdom Viridiplantae; phylum Streptophyta; class Magnoliopsida; order Poales; family Poaceae; genus Triticum; species Triticum dicoccoides. Next base: position 834 of record NW_021205135.1, read on the forward strand.
GGTAGTTAAAGGATAATAATTTCATTCTTAGTATGTTGGTTTTTGAATCATCCTTCTAAGACTGATCGTGCTACCTAGTCCTTATTTCGGTGCACCCTTCGATTCATGAGTTAGGATCTTGTCAAGTCCTCACTCATTTGATCATATCGTCTTGCCCTCAAAAGCGAGATTGTTCTCAAGCTTAGTAACATACCGGTGGTTCGTGATTTTCCGAATATCTTCTCGGAAGTATTACCAGGTTGTCACCTGACTGCTATGTTGAGCTCGTGATCAAGTCGGGTTCTTGTGAAC
>NW_021205136.1:0-1030 GCF_002162155.2 Triticum dicoccoides
ATACACCACTATGGATCCGCTCCCGTCTCCCTACGAGAACGCCATCCATAGCACTCACGCTTATCTTGCGTATTTTAGAGTATCCACTTTCACTTGTCTATGAACTGATATAAGCAACCCAGAAGTCCTTTTCCGCGGACACGGCTATTCGAATAGATCATATTAACCCTGCAGGGGTGTACTTCTTCACACACGCTCTCACCACTTACCGCCGTTTACACGACATGTACTCGGCAACCTTCAAGCGGAAGCCCAACGTGGGTGTCGGCCACGGCCTGCCTAAACACTCGAGTCTCTAGTCCAGGTTTATCGCCTATTCGGGTTCCATCCATGAGGAGATCCGACCGGAGTTTCGCTCACAGCCCCAAACGATGTGAACAGGGTTCCCGAGACACCAAACGGGCGCCCGGTACACCGTGCCACGTGCCTACCGCATCACAGCCCACCCCTACGGTCAGCGCTGCGCATGGCCTCCAGCATACTACAAACACCAGAAACTACTTGCAACTCCTGGACAGAGGACAAGGGTGATCAAGAAGCCGAGAGGGTCCATTGGTTTCGGGCCCAATGCGTGGTAGTAGCTGAATCATGGATCACAAACACAGAACTCAGTTCCTGAGGACGGTTTCAATGAGACAACCCACCATGTACTCCTACATGGCCTCTCACCGCTACCTTTACCAAATCGTATTCACACACTTAGCTCACACACAGTAGGACAGATTCACACGCCTCTGATTCATTCCCGATGAATCAGACCTGACACAACTCTAAGCAATAGCAGGCATGACAAACAAGCATGAATGAGTAGGCACAACAGGGCTCAAACAACTCCTACTCATGCTAGTGGGTTTCATCTATTTACTGTGGCAATGACAGGTCATGCAAAGGATAAAGGGGTTCAGCTACCGCAGCAAGTAACAGATGAATCAGTGTTGTCCTAATGCATTAAAAGAGAGCAGGAGCGAGAGAGTAGGATTGTATCGGAATGAACAAGGGGGTTTTGCTTGCCTGGCACTTCTGAAGATAA
>NW_021205137.1:0-975 GCF_002162155.2 Triticum dicoccoides
GCCACGAAATTCCCCCCTCTTCCTCCATATATACAGCCCTTAGGGCATCGTTTAGACTTTGGGTTTTGTTTAGATTAAAAGTTCGCCATAGCTGCAACTTCGCGTACTTCGTTTGTGTTCAACGACCAGACAAAGGCGTCACAGAACCCCACCTTGATCAATAAAGCTTTCATCTTATATTCGCAATATCCAGATTGCAATCTTAGTTTCTTGCTTGTTCTTCGTTTGCTCGCAGGAAACAGACCCTCGTGGTCAGGTTGATCGTGCTCCGGCGTGGTCAATAACCTCTCGGAGTTGGTTTAGCGATTGCTAAGGCGCGACGTCCTCGCACGTTCGTAGTCGGATCGTCAAAGTCGACTTCCACCAAAGCGAAATCCACCATCTCATCGAAAGACGGGACACCTTTGCCTCTATCATCTCCTCATCATAGTCACTAGCGGACTCATATCCACCATCCGTGGTAGCAATCATCACACGCGGAGATTTGCATTCCCTCGCATAATGACCTCCTCCCTTACAACGACGACAAATAATATCACTTGTGTGCCCTGTTGATGCCATGGAAGAAGAAGAACGCTGTGCAGGACCCGCAGGTGCGCTCTTGGAAGATAATGGTGGTTGTGCCTGTATTCTTGTATCACGGCTGGAGGTGGCACCGGATGGAGGTGCTGGTGCAGTTGAAGTAGAAGATGCACGTGGTGTCCATGATGAAGATCGGCCTGCAGAAAAGTTAGTTCGCCCCAATGCTTGTCGATCTTGCACTTCACGTTCAGCTTTACAAGCAAGATGGAATAAACGAGTGATATTAGTATACTCCTTATAGTCTAGAATGGTCTGAATCTCTCTATTTAATCCACCCAGAAAACGTGCAAGCATAGCTTCATTCTCCTCAACAATACCACATCTAATCATGCCAGTTTGTAATTCCTGATAATATTCTTCTACAGAATTTTTCCCTTGTCTTAAACGCTGCAA
>NW_021205138.1:0-1029 GCF_002162155.2 Triticum dicoccoides
TTAAAATTCAAAACAGTGGCAAAATAATTTAAATAAAACAAAAACAGAAGAAAAATATAAAACAGAATGTAAATAAAAGCAGAGAGAGAGTTTTACCTCAGCTTACCTCGCAGCCCACCTGGCCCAACTCCAGTGGCCCAGCCGGCCCAGCCCACCTCCTCCCCCTTGTCCTCTTCCTCCTCTGCCAGGAGGACGAACAGAGGCGAGGCGTGGCGCGCGCCGACGCTGCCTCGGCCACCTCCTGCTTCCCCCTGGCCACCTCCTGCTTCCTCTCGTCGCCCTGGACCCCGTCCGCGACGCCACGCACCCCCCCAGGCCTCTCACTCTCTCCCCGAGCTCCTCTCCTCCTCTGGCTCTCTCGCGCGCAGCCACCGAACACACCCGCCGCCGCCGACGAGCTTCCCCGTGGCCACCGGCCACCCCTAGCCTCGCCGATGCGCCAGGAGCTCCCCCTCGACCCCTCCTTCCTCCCCACCGACCCACGGCCCTACGGACGCGCCACAACGCCAGCGGCATCGCCGTTTCCATCGCCGGCCGCCGAGGATCTTCACCGTCAATTCGCCACCATCGTCGCTTCCCCGAGCTCGCTGACCCTCCCTGCACGATCCCCGTGAGTCCCTGCTTCATTTCCCCCTAACCCCAAGCCCGATTACGAGCTCTAGCCGCCCCCTCTACCGGAGCCGAGACGCTCCGCCGCACGGACTCGTCGCCGGCGAAGCCCCGGTGACCAAATGGCCCCGCGCGTGCGTCCGTTGCACTCGCAACGACCCGTGGAGCAACGCTAGCGTGGCAGCTAGCTTGTTTGCAAGCTGCAGCGCTAACCCCGCACCCACCCGAGCTCCGGCCGCCGCCTCGGGCTCCATTCCGGCGAACCCCGGCCACCCCCGCACCTCCCGTTGGCCCCCCCTAGATGCGCACGGGCACGGGCTACCTTCTGGTGCCCTTCGCACGTCCAGCCGCCGCCCGTAGCGCAACCCCGGTGAACTTCCGCCGCGTTTCGGGTCGCCGCCGGCCGAACTCCGGTGGCCA
>NW_021205139.1:0-1583 GCF_002162155.2 Triticum dicoccoides
CGCCGGGTAGGATTATGCTATGAGATGTTACTTGGAGATGCTACTTGGAGGACTTCGACCTACCCTCTTCTGCCTGTTGCAAGACGAAGGTGACCAGAAGCGTAGTCTTCGATAAGACTAGCTATCCCCCTCTTATTCTGGCATTCTGCAGTTCAGTCCACTGATATGGCCCTTTACACATATACCCATGCATATGTAGTGTAGTTCCTTGCTTGCGAGTACTTTGGATGAGTACTCACGGTTGCTTTCTCCCCCCTTTTTCCCCTTTCCTTTCTTTCTGGTTGTCGCAACCAGATGCTGGAGTCCAGGAGCCAGACGCCACCGTCGACGACGACCCCTACTACACCGGAGGTGCCTACTACTACGTGCAGGCTGACGACGACGACCAGGAGTAGTTAGGAGGATCCCAGGCAGGAGGCCTGCGCCTCTTTCGATCTGTATCCCAGTTTGTGCTAGCCATCTTATGGCAACTTATTTAACTTATGTCTGTACTCAGATATTGTTGCTTCCGCTGACTCGTCTATGATCGAGCACTTGTATTCGAGCCCTCGAGGCCCCTGGCTTGTATTATGATGCTTGTATGACTTATTTTATTTGTAGAGTTGTGTTGTGATATCTTCCCGTGAGTCCCTGATCTTGATCGTACACATTTGCGTGCATGATTAGTGTATGATTGAATCGGGGGCGTCACAAGAACCAATGTTTAAACATTTTGATATGACCTCTAATCTTGGTGATGATTCTGTGTTGAATGACTTATTGCATGTTTGCTTATTTAAGCATGTTGTAGCATGTAAATTTGATGCAAGTAAGGTTTATTCACCAATGTTGGGATGGTTTAATGATGAACATTGTCAATCTTTTGAAATGAATAAGAGCTTCACTTATATGTGCAAACTGAGTTGCAATATTTTCATGCCTTCTACTTCTTGTGCTATTTTTTTGGCTTTAGATTTTATGAACTATGCAAGTTACTCATCTATTCATGTGTCATATATGCAAAAATCAAGGGAAGTAAAAATGGATGACATATACATATGCAACATGTACACCTTGTCTCTTTTGTTAGCCACATTTCAGATTAAGCAACGCCGAGGACGGCTTTATTTTCAAGAAGGGGAGGGTGATAAGGACATGACTACCTTGGATATGACCAAAAATATTGCATATATGCATATTTGTCAGGTGATTTCTAGTGCAAACTATTCAATAATCTATTTATGTTATCCAGAACAAAAATACTTCACACACTTTTGTGTTTTGTCTAATTGCAGGTGTATGGGACATTTGTACAATCCGCATATGAAGATAAGGAAGAAAGAGATGTTTATTTGCTGTCCAAAAAGTTCTCTCACGTCACTTTTGGCCCAAGAGAAGATAGAGTCCAAGTCTCTCACGTTCTGGATTCAGATTCGGACTGCACAGACATACCTGACTCAAAACGCACACAAGTTTTTCATACGGACTCCGAATTGGGTGATTCTTTTTTTGTTGGAAACTAGATTTCGTGCACTTTCCAACCCAATTGGAATCACCTTCAAATTCGTCCGGAGCGTTGAGTTGTGGACGAAAAAATCTGATGC
>NW_021205140.1:0-1017 GCF_002162155.2 Triticum dicoccoides
GGGTGGGCTGTGATGCGGTAGGTACATGGCCGGGTGTACCGAATACCCGTTAGGTATCTCGGGAACCCTGTTCACATCGTTCGGGGCCGTATGGGAAACCTCGGCCGGACTCCCTGCGGATGGAACCTGAATAGGCGATAAACCTGGACTAGAGGCTTAAGTGTTTAGGTAGGTCGTGGTCTACACCCACGTCGGCTTTCGCTTGAAGTCTGCCGAGCACATGTCGTGTGCAGACGCTAAGTGGTGGAAACATGTATGAAGAAGTACACCCCTGCAGGGTTATCATAATCTATTTGAATAGCCGCGTCCGCGGTAAAGGACTACTTGGTTGCCTATACAGTTCATAGACAAGTAAATGGAAACTACTAAAAGCCTCAAGATAAGTGTGAGTGCCGAGGATGGCTCTTCCGTAGGAAGACGGAGGCGGATCCTCGGTAGTGTATTGAATTGGTGAGTAGTGGACTCGTGTGCGCAAAACCATTTCAAGTTGGAGTATCGTAGGATAGCCTAGCCAAGAGTCAAAGCTGGCTTGCTGCAATAACTCCACCAACCCTTCTTGATAACATGCATGTATGTAGGATCTGATGTAAGTCTTGCTGAGTACCTTTGTACTCATGTTGTTATAATCTACATTTTTACAGAAGACGCTGCAACCCCTTCTGATGGGTTCTATGTAGACGTTGACATCAACGAGTAGGCTAAAGACCCAGGTGGTGACCCTGAGCTTGTGAAGGACCACGTAGTATAGCTAGGCTTTCCAAGCCTCTTTTATTTTACTAGTTGTCTGTACTCAGACAAGTTACTTCCGCTGCTGGTTTGTATGACTGTATGACTTGTATGTTGGGTCGTGAGACCCGTACCTTTGTGTATGTTATGTATGGCTCCCTGAGCCTTAAATAAAGTACTTGTGTCGTAGAGTCATGTTGTGATGCTTCGTTGTATTTGCACATATCGAGCATATTGTGTGTATGATTGAAATGCTTGGTATGTGTGGGATCTGACTATCTAGTTGTTTAT
>NW_021205141.1:0-1125 GCF_002162155.2 Triticum dicoccoides
TGTAGACTTGTAGCATACCTACCTCTATATGGTTTTATATTTCAACTTGATTTCTGAATATTCCAAACCACACGCGAAGTCCTTTCTTACAAGAAGAAGTTTCTCTTCATAACAGTGAACAAAACTACTGTCAATCAGCTCAGTTCTAGTGCTGTTGGATTTTTTTTAATTGGCTTCTTGCAGTTTTGAAAATTCAGTTTATTCGGTTACTGAAAATTCAGTTAATTCAGTTAGGCACACAAATTTCAGAACTTTTGTGTGCCCTAGTACTTGGTGTTTGTAGAAAACCAGGAGTGTCAATGGGACTAGAATTCACTTGTTCTTATATGGGTTTGTAAAACTTGTTCATGTACTGAACTACTAATGCCTTGTGATGCTCTAAATTACTTGTGATGCCTCTGAATTACTTGTGATCACATTGAGAAAGACTTGTAAAGATGATGATCATCTTTAACAGAAAACAATTTGTAATGATTTTGCTAGTTTGCTGGGTTTTGTCTCCGACCATCGTGTCGTGATGATTTTGCAGGTACCCCGAGAGGCCCTTGAGTTTGCCGGAATGTCGATTAACTTCCGTTCCGGCAAATTCGGGTACTCCATATGTCCTATTTTCAGCAAAGGTCATGCTGAAATTTTCCGTGAATTTTAGCATGACTTTGCTAAAAATAGGACATATGGGGTACTTGTGACTAATCCATAGGCCGGGGTATCTTAGTAGTTAATTAAGTAGGATCAAGTGCCCCGGCGTACTTGTGACTAATGCATGGCTTTTAGGGTGCCTCGGTGTCGATAAAAACCGAAATGATGAAAAGTTAGGCTTTTAGGGTGCCTTGGCGTCGAAAAACCCTCAATGATAAAAGCTTAGATTTTAGGATGCCTCGGTGTCGACAAACCCTAAATGATGAGACCATGATCTTGTTCCTTGACAATAACCAACTTTTTGACCAAACTTTGTTTCTATTTAGAGAGAAACATGGCCCACAACGATGAGGCCGGGGGTTCGGGCGGCAAGGCATTCTGGGAGCTGTCCCAGGAGATGGAGGAACAACCTCACTTGTATGAGGCCGCCGCCTTCCCCACCGATCCTGAGACCATGGATGGTGCCGCCGAGGATGACCACACTGA
>NW_021205142.1:0-1493 GCF_002162155.2 Triticum dicoccoides
TAGTTCTGTGGCAAGCACTTGTAGAAAATCCTAGCACCGTTGAAACCCTTAACTAGTTCTGTGGCAAGCACTAGGTAAAACTGTGTCTACCATAGCTTGCCACAGAACTAGTTAAGTGTCCCTAAACTTTTAATGGTTCAAAAGTTATCCAAAAATATGAAATAATATATATATATATATATATATATATATATATATATATATATATATATATATATATATATATATATATGCTCGCCCCTGCCCGCTTACTCCTCTGTTTTTTGGCCGGCCGGAGTGTGGGAGGTGTGTGCTGCTCTGCTCTACAACCTATGCACATGAGTTGTTCGATGAAATGCCGGAGCCACACTTAAGCTCTCTTCTCTCCAAGCTCGACCTCCAAGCTACATTTTCCCCAAGATTTGTCTAGGTTTGGCGGTGCACCAACTACACAAGTGTTCTAAAAGGTTAGCAACTTCATCCTTTCATCTCTCACCGTTAGTTCATCTCATTTCAAATGCTCTAGCAGTAGAGTGGTTTGTGGGGTTTAAATGCACAATTTGAGCTCAGATTAACTACTTAGAGTCTGCACATGTGTAGGGTGCCATCTCGTCCCCGTCCTCGTCCTCACCGCCGTCAATCGCCCGCGCCGATCTCTTCACCGGCACCATCGTGGTGAGCCTCTTATTCCTATCTTCTTTTTAAAAGAAGAAGTTCTTACTTGTATGATTTAGATAGCTACTTGTGTAATTTTCTTAATTTTATTATTTTTTGTTATTATATAGTTCCATGGTTTTGGTATCCGCCCCCGTCGGCTCTCGTCCGGTCTGTGATTCGGATGTGGTATATTATTTTTTATAACTATTTGTTGCATTTAGTGTTTATGATAATTATGCTGACCAACGTGACATAGATGTTTTTATCTAGGAGGTATATGAATCGGAAATTCCAACCGACCCTCTTGTAGAGAGGTTAAATTTAGTTGAAAAAGAAAACAATTATTTGAAAGAAAAATTGAAAAGAATTGAAGAGGAGAAGATGAAATTGGAGTTGCATGTTGCCGATGTCATCGATGATCACAAGATCCAGATGGATGCAATGCGCTTGAAAATTAGAAAATACGCCATTGATAATGAGGCTTGGTATGATTATGCTATTGGATATTGTTACCTTAGTTGCGATTTTGATCGCATTTGTTGTTGCATTTAAATGTTTTACATAGTTATATGTTAGTTCAAATGTATGATTTAATTAGGTTCTCAAGAGAGTTGTATGTTGTTCTATAAGAACTATGCATGAACTTTATATATTTATTTTTCAGTAATAACATTAGATCACAAATGTACTTTGGTTTTAATGTGATCATGAACTCGTATTAATTTGGTCACTACTCTATTCATGATGTTCTGTAATTGTTTTTGATATTCATGATGTTCTGTAATTGTTTTTGATACACTTAATTATATAATGCACACAGATGAACCGACAATGGATGTACGGTCTCCGACGCACCT
>NW_021205143.1:0-2761 GCF_002162155.2 Triticum dicoccoides
TGATACTGATGAACACTACTTTCATGTAAGGTAGCCGCATGATAGGGGGATGGAATATGTATGAAAACAGGACGGCGTGACATATTGACATGTATGATGTATGAAGTGTAAACTAAGCACAAGGTGCTTGAACTTGTTAGAATCAATGAAAGCTAGAAACGATATGAAAGATGAAACCAATATCACTGTGCCAAATTAAAAGGGTGCCCTAACAAATGTATTTGACCAAATTAGAAGCAATACATGGCAACAGGCTAGAAATAATATGCAATATGCAATGGATAAAGGTTACTCATCATAAGTGATTGATGCACGATACAGAAGAGATGTAGTTTCATGTAAGAACAAGGTTAACACATAGATGTAGTGTGTACCAAAAATAGGAAGGCATGTCATATTCACAGGTATAATGTGTAAACTAAGTAGATGCAATTTACCCTAATTAGAAGCATTACAAGCTAGACACCGTATGCAACATGCAACCACATATCACACTGCGAAGTTAGAGCAAGCACCTGTGATGGTGGTGTAGGGGAAGTGCGGTCTTCAAGTACAGAGCTACGTTCAATATCTTCATTTAGGCTTGCTGTTTCTTGAGAATCACGTGGAGAGGATGAAATTGCATTCTTTATAAGAGTATCATGTCTCATATTAACCCACGGGCGTGACTATCTCATCATAAGCAATAGATGCAGGATGCACAAGAACAATAGTTTGATGTAAGAACGTGGTGTGATAGGCAGATGTAGTATTTACCAAAAATAGGAAGGCGTGTCATATTCACATGTATAATGTGTAAGCTAAGGAGATGCAATTTAACAAATTAGGAGCAATACAAGCTAGGCACCATATGCAACATACAACCAGATATCACACTGCCATGTTAGAGCAAGCACCTTGGGTTGTGGAGTAGGGGAGATGAGATTTGGAACTAGCACTGCAGCACGAGTAGCAGGAGAATCTGCAGAGATCATCTGTTTTGGTTACTCCAGAGGACCACCATCATTCCGTGCCTTCGTCCTTTCAGATTTTGCCTTGTCAAGTAAACACACAAGAAAAAAGAATTAAATTCGTACTTCCAAATTCGTTGATGCATGATACTGACGAACACAACTTTTGTGTATGGCAACCACATTGTAGGAGGATGGAATATGTAAGAAAAACGCTAAGCAGAAGGCATTTCAACAAATTGGAAGCAATGCAATCTAGACACCATATGAAAGATCCAACCAAAATCACTCTACCAAGTTAGATATGTCTCATTATAAGTGGCACTTCAACAAATTAGAGGCAATACATGTTTGAAATGATATGCAAGATGCAACCAATATTACATCGTCAACTTGAAGGTGTATCATCAGAAGTGATTGATGAGGGATACACAAGAAAAGTAGTTTGATGTAAGAACATGATTAATAGAAAGACGTAGTATGTACCAAAAACAGGAAGGCATGTCATATTCACAGGTATAATGTGTTAACTAAGCAGATGCAATTTACCCTAATTAGAAGCATTACAAGATAGACACCATATGCAACATGCAACCACATATGACACTGCCAAGTAAGAGCAAGCACCTGCGATGGTGGTGTGGGGGAATTGCAGTCATCAACTAGAGAGCTACATTGACTATCTTCATTTAGTCTTGTTGTTTCTTGAGAATCATGTGGGGAGGATGACACTGCACTCTTTAAACGAGTAGGGCGTCTCACAGGGTGATTGTCTCATCATAAGTGATTGACGAGGGATACAAAAGAGCATTAGTTTGATGTACGAACATGGTTAATAGACATATGTAGTATGTATAAAAAACATGAAGGCATGTCATTATCAAAGGTATAATGTGTAAAGTAAGCAGATGCAATTTAACCAAATTGGAAGCAATAAAAGCTAGACACCATATGCAACATGCAACCACATTTGACAATGAAAAGTTAAAGCAAGCACCTCGGATGGTTGTGTGTGGCAATTGAGATCATCAACTGCAGAGCTACGTTTACTATCTCCAACTGCTGACACTGCACCCTTTAGAGCACTGAAACGCTTAGTGCTTATCTTTGATTTATACTAGAGCGACTTCTGTCTTTTCTTTTCTGCATTCATCAACACTGCATCAGAGTCTGAAATACCCATGCATAAAAAACAATAGTGTGAGTATGGGTGAAGTGTGTGCACAATTAGTATAGTGAAAAGGTAGCAGATAGCAGGTCGGTGAGAAATAAATGACGGGAGACATATGATAGCTCTACAACATGCATGGCACACTAAATTACTACATGATTCTATGAAAATAACAGTCGACTGAAAATAAATAGGCCATTCCATTTTTTCTGCACCGTTCGATGTACAAAGAACAGGCAGATCGCCTTCATCTACCTCTAGCCAGTCAATGTTGACGATCTTCCTCGAAACGCCAGCGACCACCGGCACAGTCCCCTCGACCTCACTGCACCGCCGTGCTTGGCACCGCCCCTGGCCATCCATTCAAGCCCCGCTGACCTCCAGATCGGGCGCAAGCAGCTCTTGCGCCCCACACCCCTATGATAGACACCGATGCGCCGCTTCCCCGACGAACATGCGGACTAGGTGCTCCGCGCGCCTAAGCAGGTGCTGCTTCTTTTAATTGCGGTTCGACTGACCCTGAATTGAAATCCAGGCGGGCTACTGACCTCTAGCAAAGGTGAAATAGTAAAGGGAGGAAACCATGTGCATTTAGTATCACGAAGAAGATGCAGTAAGAAGCGCTCAACTAGTTTCTTTC
>NW_021205144.1:0-1125 GCF_002162155.2 Triticum dicoccoides
GGCCGAAACAGGACTTCCTATATATAAATCTTTACCTCCGGACCATTCCGGAACTCCTCGTGACGTCCGGGATCTCATCCGGGACTCCGAACAACATTCGGTAACCACATACAAGCTTCCTTTATAACCCTAGCGTCATCGAACCTTAAGTGTGTAGACCCTACGGGTTCGGGAGACATGCAGACATGACCGAGACGTTCTCCGGTCAATAACCAACAGCGGGATCTGGATACCCATGTTGGCTCCCACATGTTCCACGATGATCTCATCGGATGAACCACGATGTCAAGGACTCAATCGATCCCGTATACAATTCCCTTTGTCTAGCGGTATTTTACTTGCCCGAGATTCGATCGTCGGTATCCAATACCTTGTTCAATCTCGTTACCGGCAAGTCACTTTACTCGTTCCGTAACACATCATCCCGTGATCAACTCCTTGGTCACATTGCGCATATGACGATGTCCTACCGAGTGGGCCCAGAGATACCTCTCCGTTTACACGGAGTGACAAATCCCAGTCTCGATCCGCATAAAACAATAGATACTTTCGGAGATACCTGTAGTGCACCTTTATAGTCACCCAGTTACGTTGTGACGTTTGATACACCCAAAGCACTCCTACGGTATCCAGGAGTTACATGATCTCATGGTCAAAGGAAGAGATACTTGACATTGGCAAAGCTCTAGGAAACGAACTACACGATCTTTGTGCTATGCTTAGGATTGGGTCTTGTCCATCACATCATTCTCCTAATGATGTGATCCCGTTATCAACGACATCCAATGTCCATAGCCAGGAAACCATGACTATCTGTTGATCACAACGAGCTAGTCAACTAGAGGCTCACTAGGGACATGTTGTGGTCTATGTATTCACACGTGTATTACGATTTCCGGATAATACAGTTATAGCATGAATAAAAGACAATTATCATGAACAAGGAAATATAATAATAATACTTTTATTATTGCCTCTAGGGCATATTTCCAACAGTCTCCCACTTGCACTAGAGTCAATAATCTAGTTCACATCGCCATGTGATTAACACTCACAGGTCACATCGCCATGTGACTAACACCCAAGAGTTTACTAGAATCAGTAGTCTAGTTCACATCACTATGT
>NW_021205145.1:0-1181 GCF_002162155.2 Triticum dicoccoides
AAACTTCAAAAATTCATAACTTTTATTCTGTAACTCCAAATTGGACAAATTATATATGAAAAATGATCAGAAAAATCCAATCTATCCATCTGTACTATTTTCATGCATGATCAAACAAGTTAAATTGATGTTTTAAGCAGAACAAGGAAAAGCACTTTAAAAGGCCATATTTGAATTTGAAATTTGAATCCTTGATTCAAATTTGTTCAAACCCTTCTGGTTTTAGTTGCATTAGCCCAATACACTCATTTTGCCATGTCTCATGCATGCATCATATTGTTGCATACTGTTTGGTAATGTTTGTGAATCGGTGCTCTCTGCGGCAGGTTCTGTCCCCGAAGAGTACCGTGATTACCCTAACGAAGAACCGTATCAGTGCATCGAACCATCAGGCAAGCAACCAACCATTTGATCATATCGATACAATCCCATGTTCTCGCTCCTGCTTTCTTTTACTGCATTAAGACAACGCGTTTCAAACTGCTGTGTGCTACGGTAGTTGAACCCATTTCCTCTGCATGACCTGTCATTGCCACAGTAACTAGATGAAACCCACTAGCATGTGTAGGAGTTGTTTGAGCCATATGTATGTGTTGTTCCTACCTTGCCATGCCTGCTATGCTTAGAGTCGTGTCAGGTCTGGTTCATCTGGGTGATGGGCTAGAGTGAAATGTTTATGTCGGTAATGAGAGTGGTGTGGTGAACACGATTTGGTAAAGATATCGATGAGAGGCCATGTAGGAGTACATGGTGGGTTGTTTCATTGAAGCCGACCTTAAGCACTGAGATCTGTATGTGTGATTTAAGAATCAGCTACTACCATGCATTGGGCCCGAAACCAATGGACCCTCTCGGCTTCTTATTCACCCTAGTTCTCCGTCCAGGAGTTGCAAGTAGTTTCTGGTGTTTGTAGCCTACTGGAGGCCGTGGACAGTGCTGACCGTAGGGGTGGGCTGTGATGCGGTAGGTACGTGGCACGGTGTACCGAATACCCGTTAGGTATCTCGGGAACCCTGTTCACATCGTTCGGGGCCGTATGGGAAACCTCGGCCGGACTCCCTGCGGATGGAACCTGGATAGGCGATAAACCTGGACTGGAGGCTTAGGTGATTAGGTAGGTCGTGGCCGACACCCACGTTGGGCTTCCGCTTGAAGGTTGCCGAGTACATGTCGTGTAAACG
>NW_021205146.1:0-1249 GCF_002162155.2 Triticum dicoccoides
GCATCCAGTTTTTGCTGTAACCCTCTCTACTTTCTCGCACATTTTATGTGGGTGAAAGGATGATACCACTTGGAACCTTTTCGGAGTTCATTTCAAATGCTTTTCAATTTCATGGTCTTATAGGGGAAAATAATCAGTAAATGCATGAAAAATAACAAATGAAGTCAGAAAGGGTTGTAAATCGATGATGTGGCTTTGACTGGTGCATTTTGAACACAGAGAAACAATGGAGTTCAAATAAGTTCAGAAAAAAATGAAATCCCTTTGTAACAGACGAGTTTCCGTATGAAACCCTGATACTTCGAAAGAGATTGTCCGTTTTGTACACGAAGTGCATCCAGTTTTTGCCGTAACCCTCTGTACTTTCTCCCACATGCTATGTGGGTGAAATGATAATACCATGCCAACTTGGAACCTTTTCAGAGTTCATTTTAAATGCTTTTCAATTTCATTGTCTTATAGCTCAAAATAATCAGTAAATGCATGAAAAATAACAAATGAAGTCAGAAAGGGTTGTAAATTGATGATGTGGCTTTGAATGGTGCATTTTGAACACAGAATAACGACGGAGTTCAAATAATTTCAAAAAAATGAAATCCCTTTGTAAATGACGAGTTTCCGTATGAAACCCTGATACTTCGAAAGAGATTGTCTGTTTTGTACACGAAGTGCATCCAGTTTTTGCCGTAACCCTCTTACTTTCTCGCACATGCTATGTGGGTGAAATGATGATACCATGCCATCTTGGAACCTTTTCAGAGTTCATTTCAAATGCATTTCAATTTCATGGTCTCATAGCTCAAAATAATCAGTAAATGCACGAAAAATAACAAATGTAGTCAGAAAGGGTTGTAAATTGATGATGTGGCTTTCAATGGTTCATTTTGAACACAGAAAATCTATGGAGTTCAAATAAGTTCAAAAAAATGAAATCCCTATGTAACAGACGAGTTTCCGTATGAAACCCTGATACTTCGAAAGAGATTGTCCGTTTTGTACACGAAGTGCATCCAGTTTTTGCCGTAACCCTCTCTACGTTCTCGAACATGCTATGTTGATGAAATGATGATACCATGCCAACTTGGAACCTTTTCAGAGTTCATTTTAAATGCTTTTCAATTTCATAGTCTTATAGCTAGAAATAATCAGTAAATGCATGAAAAATAACAAATGTAGTCAGAAAGGGTTGTAAATTGATGATGTGGCTTTGAATGGTGCATTTTGAACACAGAAAAACTATGGAGTTCAA
>NW_021205147.1:0-1218 GCF_002162155.2 Triticum dicoccoides
GACTTTGAATTAACAAAGCCATCAACCGGCCAGGAGTACAAGAGCAAACCACGAACAAAGCAACGGCTAAAGGATACAAGGGAGAGAGAGGAGCAGCTTACTATGCTACTTGTTGCAATGCAGAGAGCGGGGGAGATGGCGTACGACATGGACAGGGGGATGCTCGAGATCATCCACGACGGAGGCGACGAAGGAGGAGGGGGCTATGTGGACGGGCAGGTGGAAGACTCCGATCCCACCCAGTCCGGCAACTACCAGCAGCAGCAGTCATATACCCAGACGACCACGCAACAGTCCTACACCCAGACTGGCGATGGCACACGACAACGGAGGAGGCAGACGCGGAGGCTGCCTACGCGGCGGCGACGGCGACGGCGCCTCCTTGATCAGGGAGCAGCTTGCTGGGATTGTTGGTCCGGCAGGGTAGAAATGCACGGACTGCCGGACTGATATTCTTTTGGATTTGGACATAAAAACTAAGCACATTTTGCCTTTTTTGGTTGTGATCGGGGATGCGATCCGGCACTGGTGTGATCCACAACGTTGTGTGGATCAGCGTTTGAATTTGAATTTGCTGACAGGCATATACATGCTAGCGTTGGATGGCTGCCTCCCGTATCCGTGTACGGATGCAGGAGAAAATTTACGGCTTGCCCTTGGAGATGCCCTAAGGGATCATTTGTTTTTTTTTTTTTTGACGTGGATCATTCGGTTTTAGGAAGGTGAGTTTTATTAGCTGTGGGTAATCCACCGATTTATCTACCCGTAACCATTTTTTTCTAGAACACCCGTAACCAATTGCTAGGTGCAGCTCGGTTAATTGAACTGTTGGACACGCTCTGAACCTTGTGTTTCTGAATGCCTGAATATTCGAGTACGTACGTACGTCCCGCGAACTCAACCAAATCTGGGACTCTCGCGAACCACAAAAGCATTGGTTCTGAATGGGTACTCTGGGATTGAATTTGATGTGGGACTCTCGCGAAACCTTCACCGAACCGGACAGCTACTGATGCCTTCCTTTTATACCGGCCATATGTGACGTGAACAATTAATATGAACGGCTTGCGCCGCCTCCTCGCCCGGCTCCTCCGCCGCGAGCCCATGGCGGCCGTCCGCGCACGGCAGCCTCGGGTGCCGCCCGGGTACCACGGCCACCACGTCGCTAGACCTGCCATCCGTCCACGACACTACTGCGCTTCGCCGTCTAGCCCGACC
>NW_021205148.1:0-760 GCF_002162155.2 Triticum dicoccoides
TCTTCATACCTATAGTCCACGAAAAAGCCACAAAAAAAATTTAGGGTTAGTTCATCATATCCGAACCAATCTGAGCCTTGCATAATCTTTTTAGGGTTTTGCTTTGTTGAATTTGCGGTTGCATCGTCGTGTCTAGTTGCTGGTCTTAGAGTCTAGTCTTTTAGAGTTTCGAGTTCTGGTCATAAGTTGTCACGCCGCCGCCGCACCATCATCATCGCCCCTGCCATCTACCACCACCGCACCGATTCCGTATCCATATACCACCACCAATCCGTGTCCATATACCACCACCGATCCATATCCATATACTACCACCGCTACAACCACCGCTGCCATATACCACCACCATATATCCACCACCAATCCGAGTTCCTTGCTTATTAGGTTTGTTTTCGGGATCCATCTAGATTCCGATTCGTGTTTCCTTGTCGGAGTAGGTTTCGGAAAAAAAATAAAAAAAAAGAGTCGGGTAGCCACGCTCCGTTTAGGCCCAAAATTTTTCGAAAACGCATTTTTCGAAAAAATTTCTGGCTATCCTATTTTTAGGTGTTTCTGAGTGTTTTGAGACAGGTGCCATTATAGGAAGTTTTTTTTGACCCGTTTCCAGTTTTTGGGTCCGGGCAGCCGAAAAAAAAAAATTGGTCGAAAAAATTTCGTGCCCATCCTGTCAGTTTGAGCTAGGAAGAGTTTTGAGACACTCGCCATTATAGTGATTTTTCGCAAAAAAAAAAAAGCAGCGCAAAAAAAAAAGAGAGCGCAA
>NW_021205149.1:0-1276 GCF_002162155.2 Triticum dicoccoides
AGTGCATCGAACCATCAGGCAAGCAACCAACCATTTGATCATATCGATACAATCCCATGTTCTCGCTCCTGCTCTCTTTTACTGCATTAAGACAACGCGTTTCAAACTGCTGTGTGCTACGGTAGTTGAACCCATTTCCTCTACATGACCTGTCATTGCCACAGTAACTAGATGAAACCCACTAGCATGTGTAGGAGTTGATTGAGCCATATGTATGTGTTGTTCCTACCTTGCTATGCCTGCTATGCTTAGAGTCGTGTCAGGTCTGGTTCATCTGGGTGATGGGCTAGAGTGAAATGATTATGTCGGTAATGAGAGTGGTGTGGTGAACACGATTTGGTAAAGGTATCGATGAGAGGCCATGTAGGAGTACATGGTGGGTTGTTTCATTGAAGCCGACCTTAAGCACTGAGATCTGTATGTGTGATTGAAGAATCAGCTACTACCATGCATTGGGCCCGAAACCAATGGACCCTCTCGGCTTCTTATTCACCCTAGTTCTCCGTCCAGGAGTTGCAAGTAGTTTCTGGTGTTTGTAGCCTACTGGAGGCCGTGGACAGCGCTGACCGTAGGGGTGGGCTGTGATACGGTAGGTACGTGGCACGGTGTACCGAATACCCGTTAGGTATCTCGGGAACCCTGTTCACATCGTTCGGGGCCGTATGGGAAACCTCGGCCGGACTCCCTGCGGATGGAACCTGGATAGGCGATAAACCTGGACTGGAGGCTTAGGTGATTAGGTAGGTCGTGGCCGACACCCACGTTGGGCTTCCGCTTGAAGGTTGCCGAGTACATGTCGTGTAAGCGACGGTAAGTGGTGGGAGCGTGTATGAAGGAGTACACCCCTGCAGGGTTATCATAATCTATTCGAATAGCCGTGTCCGCGGTAAAGGACTACTTGGTTGCCTATACAGTTCATAGACAAGTAA
Organism: Triticum dicoccoides; assembly: GCF_002162155.2. Taxonomy (NCBI): domain Eukaryota; kingdom Viridiplantae; phylum Streptophyta; class Magnoliopsida; order Poales; family Poaceae; genus Triticum; species Triticum dicoccoides. Next base: position 930 of record NW_021205149.1, read on the forward strand.
ATGGAAACTGTTAAAAGCCTCAAGATAAGTGTGAGTGCCGAGGATGGCTCTTCCGTAGGAAGACGGAGGTGGATCCTCGGTAGTGTATTGAAGTGGTGAGTAGTGGACTCGTGTGCGCAAAACCATTTCAAGTTGGAGTATCGTAGGATAGTCTAGCCAAGAGTCAAAGCTGGCTTGCTGCAATAACTCCACCAACCCTTCTTGATAATATGCATGTATATAGGATCTGATGTAAGTCTTGCTGAGTACCTTTGTACTCATGTTGCTATAATCTACATTTTACAGAAGACGCTGCAACCCCTTCTGATGGGTTCTATGTAGACGTTGACATCAACGAGTAGGCTAAA
>NW_021205150.1:0-1260 GCF_002162155.2 Triticum dicoccoides
GATGTTATACTGCACCCGGCTGAATCTTTGGATGTACTTGCGCAGGGTCTCCCCTTCCTTCTAGGGAATGATATGCAGATCACTGGCCTGGCCATGAGCTTGGTGGCCTCCTGTGAAGGCGCCAACGAACTCATGGCACAGATCTGACCAGGAAGAAATGGAATCCACCGGCAAGTGCATCAACCAAGACATCACATTGGGCTTGAGCGCCAGCGGGAAATAGTTGGCAAGCACCTAGTCGTCGCCCAGTGGCCTGCATTGCGATGGTGTAGATGTCGGGGAACTCGGACGGATGGGTCTTGCCGGTGTACTTCTCGCCGATGTCGGGCTTGAACGTGCGGTGGGATGGCCACTGGAACTGCCTCAGCTCACGGGTAAAAGCCGGGCAGCCCACCTCGTAAGATAGGCCGCCAGCCCCCCCGGTGCTGGGTGGTCCATAGCGGGTCTCGCCCGCTTGTCCGACTGGCGGTGCGTTTCGCACCGGCGCTCGACGGTGGTTCGAGCGTCTTCGTGAGCTTGCACCGGCACTCGACGGTGGTTCGCACCGGCACTGGTCGCGGAGGGTCCGCGGGTCGGACAACGCTATGGAGATGTTATCACAAGTGTCGTCGTGACAGGCCGATGCCCGCGGCGGCTGGCGAGGAGGAGGAGAGTGCATCATGGCCGCAGCTCCCCCGGTCCTCCCAGCGCCAGCATGTGGTGGCTTGGTGGAGCGCCGACCCGATGGCCCCGCTGGTCATGGATCGTCTTTGTTTGCGACGACGATGAGGCTTCGGATGATGGCCCTCCACTCGTCGAGCTTCTCCGCACCAGGAGGGAAGTCGAGGAGCAGCTGTGCGCGTGCCAAAGCTTCCGCTAGCGTGGGCGGCGGCGACAGCTGCGTGGATCGCGGCGCGCTTCAACTTCTAACAATGTTAGAAGGAGCTCCGTCACGACCCAACAGCTGCGTGCCATTTTCGCCAGCACTTCGGAGCGTGCTGAACCCCCTCATCTTGCCGATGACGCACAGGGCTCTTCCCATGGCAGTGCCCAGGGTCACCATCGTGGTGACGCTGCTCGACGCGCACACCATGGGAAGAACGCGCGGTGGTCGCCGGTGTAGGCGTCCTGGAGGTCGCCACGCCGCCCGGAGTCGGCACAACGACGCCCCTTGAGGGCCCTGCGCCGCCTGCGGGGGGCCCAGCTCCGTCCTTGGATCCGGCGACATGTAGCCGGTCGTCTAGCGCGCGAATGACGCCGCTCGCCAGGCTCCGACCGCCT
>NW_021205151.1:0-942 GCF_002162155.2 Triticum dicoccoides
TGTAACATCCCAAAATTCTAAATTTTGGAATGTTATAATAAATAGATAGATTTGTTTGTTTGTTTGAATTGTTGTGTGATTGATTGAGTGAAATTTGAAACTTTTTGAAAGTTAAATGAGAGGGAATAAAAGGACTTTCCCAAACTTTCATTTTTCCTTTCTGATCTCCGTGAATTCAAATATTTCTCATCACAAAACCCTGGAGAGAGGATAACATGACTTCTTCCATTTAAATGAAAAAGGGGTGTTGAAAATATTTGAATTTCATTTGGAAATATTTTCTAATTCATAAACTTCATGCAACTCAGTGATTTTCACGAGCGAAGATAAAATGACTTCTTCAAATTATATGAAATATGAGTTGGGAGTTTCAAAGAATTAAATTCAAAGTTCTTTTGAATTTATTTTCAATTTGGAGTTATTTGAGTTTTATTCAAATTATTTTTCTCCAAAAACAAAATATATGGAAAATAGGGTAACATGATTCCCTACATCAGAAAATTGGAGAGAAATTAATTTGAAGTCATTTTGGTATTTTAAAAATGATTTTTATTGGATTTTATTGGACCAGTAACACTGTGTGAATTATTAGAATTTTTGTGAATTTTATTTGAAGCTAAAATAATGTCCATGTTGTAGGAAATCTTTTTCTGATCTTTTTGATATATATATGTCCTATATAAAATATTTATATTTACTTATATTTCCCTCTCTCTCAATTACTCAAAAAAAAAGGGAATAAGAAACCCCAGGCGCCAGCCAGGCCAACCGGCCCAGCCAGCGCCGAGGTGGCCCAGCCAGCGGGCCAGGCCAGCCGGCCCAACCAGGCGCAGCCCGACCGAACCGACCGGCCCAGCCGCGCCAGCGAGCCAGCCCCCGCCGAGCCCCCTCGCCCGAAAACCCTAGGCCTCGGCCAACCGACCGCAACCCCTCCCTCTCTCT
>NW_021205152.1:0-860 GCF_002162155.2 Triticum dicoccoides
TCAACGTCTACATAGAACCCATCAGAAGGGGTTGCAGCGTCTTCTGTAAAAATGTAGATTATAGCAACATGAGTACAAAGGTACTCAGCAAGACTTACATCAGATCCTACATACATGCATAGTATCAAGAAGGGTTGGTGGAGTTATTGCAGCAAGCCAGCTTTGACTCTTGGCTAGGCTATCCTACGATACTCCAACTTGAAATGGTTTTGCGCACACGAGTCCACTACTCACCACTTCAATACACTACCGAGGATCCACCTCCGTCTTCCTACGGAAGAGCCATCCTCGGCACTCACACTTATCTTGAAGGCTTTAGTAGTTTCCATTTACTTGTCTATGAACTGTATAGGCAACCAAGTAGTCCTTTACCGCGGACGCGGCTATTCGAATAGATCATGATAACCCTGTAGGGGTGTACTCCTTCATACACGCTCTCAATCACGCTGTCAGGACCCCGACTCAATGCCACATCGATCTAGCATGTAACACCTCATATCACTTTGCGGCCTCACGCACGGTATTCCCACGGGTGTCGCCTTACCTTTGCCCGGGACCGTTTGCACCTTTTGGCACACGTATATGACAGTGTCGCTAGCATCCATATGATAAGGAGCCCGGGCTGACATGGCTAGTCGTAAACCCAAAGTGGCACAAACTTACAGGGACAGGCATCCATGACCCAGCATCGAACGTGTCGGTCATCAGCGAGTGAATCCAGGCTGTAGCACTGGGCTAGCAGGACTCCGGTGAACCAGGCTGTAGCGGGCTAACAGGACTCCGGTATTCATCGCGTGACATTTCCCCGTAGGGACAGACACAGGAACGAAGAAGGACACATGCCGGCCAGCCTAAGTGTT
>NW_021205153.1:0-1138 GCF_002162155.2 Triticum dicoccoides
AGCCCGGTGACGTCTCCCACGCCTTGATCCAGCAAGGAGAGAGGGAGAGGTTGAGGAAGACTCCATCCAGCAGCAGCACAACGGCGTGGTGGTGGTGGAGGAGCGTGGCAATCCAGCAGGGCTTCGCCAAGCACCGCGGGAGAGGAGGAGGACTTGGGAGAGGGGGAGGGCTGCACCAGAACTTCGTGTGTAGCTCCCATGCGCCTCCCCACTATATATAGGGGTGGAGGGGCTGGTTTCTTGCCCTCCAAGTCCATTGGGGCGTTGGCCAAGGTGGGAGGAAAGAAATCCCATTATTTCCTTCCCCACCGATTGTTATCCCCCCTTTTTAGGGATCTTGATCTTATCCCTTCGGGATATGATCTTATTCCTTCTAAGGGGGGATCTTGGTGCGCCTTGACCAGGGGTGTGGGGCCTTGCCCCCACTACCCACGTCCATGTGGGCCCCCCCATGCAGGTGGGGCCCACTCCGGAACCTTCTAGAACCTTCCCGGTACAATACCGAAAAATCCCGAACATTTTCCGGTGGCCAAAATAGGACTTCCCATATATAAATCTTTACCTCCGGACCATTCCGGAACTCCTCGTGACGTCCGGGATCTCATCCGGGACTCCGAACAACATTCGGTAACCACATACAAACTTCCTTTATAACCCTAGCGTCATCGAACCTTAAGTGTGTAGACCCTACGGGTTCGGGAGACATGTAGACATGACCGAGACGTTCTCTGGTCAATAACCAACAACGGGATCTGGATACCCATGATGGCTCCCACATGTTCCACGATGATCTCATCGGATGAACCACGATGTCAAGGACTTAATCAATCCCGTATTCAATTCCCTTTGTCTATCGGTATGTTACTTGCCCGAGATTCGATCGTCGGTATCCAATACCTTGTTCAATCTCGTTACCGGCAAGTCACTTTACTCGTTCCGTAACACATCATCCCGTGATCAACTCCTTGGTCACATTGCGCATATGATGATGTCCTACCGAGTGGGCCCAGAGATACCTCTCCGTTTACACGGAGTGACAAATCCCAGTCTCGATCCGCATAAAACAATAGATACTTTCGGAGATACCTGTAGTGCACCTTTATAGTCACCCAGTTACGTTGTGACGTTTGATACACCC
>NW_021205154.1:0-1498 GCF_002162155.2 Triticum dicoccoides
TCCCCACCCGATTGTGTTAGGTCAGCCCATAGGAACACTTTGGAGCAACATCCGGGCCAGACCCACAGCAAGATCCCCTCCGTGTAGACCCGACGCGTCCGTTTCCCCCCTCCAGGTGCCGGCGGCGGCGCCGTCCGTGAGGGGGGCACACCGCGGACACGCGTGCCGGGCGTTTGCAACCGCCACAACACTTCCAGACTTATGAGAGGCCGCCTACGCAAGATTTGGCGGCATGCTAGCCACCGGAGGCCGCCGGCCACAGCCGTAGACGCGCGAAGGGCAATCCGCATAGAGGGAATTTTTGGGATACTTCTCCATCACCAAAAATTATGAAAAAAATACCATCGTTCCAATAGCACATGTGCTCACGTCGTGCAAAAAAACTCATGATTTTATCGCGCTCCGAGTATTTAGTAATATTGACGCCGCATCGTTACCGCAGAACGTCTACTACCGTGTCATCGCCGTCCGTGAGGGGGGGCACGCCCCGGAGACGTGTCCCGCCTGTTCGGACATGCCACCACACCTACCCGCCTATATGAGGGCCCGGTGCAACGCTCCGGTGGCATTGCTACCCCCAGTGCACCCGTCCCGCCTAACCCTGTAGCGTTTGACCACGGGATCTAGCCCTTTGACTTTGCATGGACGGGCTTTGACCAGTCGCCACAACACTTCCAGACTTGTGAGAGGCTGCCTACGGAAGACTTGGCGGCATGCTAGCCCCCGGAGGCCGCCGGCCACAGCAGTAGACGCGCGAAGGGCAATCCGCGTAGAGGAAATTTTTCGGATACTTCTCCATCACCAAAAATTATGAAAAAAATACCATCGTTCCTATAGCACATGTGCCCACGTCGTGCAAAAAAAAAACTCATGATTTTATCGTGCTCCGAGTATTTACTAATATTGACGCTGCATCGTTATTGCAGAACGTCTACTACCGTGTCATCACCGTCCGTGAGGGGGGGGCACGCCCTGGAGACGCGTCCCGCCTCTTCGGACATGCCACCACACCACCCCGCCTGTATGAGTGCCCAGTGCGACGCTCCGGTGGCGTTGCTACCCCCCAGTGCACCCGTCCCGCCTAACCCTGTAGCGTTTGACCACGGGATCTAGCCCTTTGACTTTGCATGGACGGGCTTTGACCAGTGGACCTCCCCACCCGGTTGTGTTAAGTCAGCCCATAGGAACACTTTGGAGCAACATCTGGGCCAGACCCACAGCAAGATCCCCTCCGTGTAGACCCGACGCGTCCGTTTCCCCCCTCCAGGTGCTGGCGGCGGCGTCGTCCGTGAGGGGGGCACACCCCGGACACGCGTGACGGGCGTTTGCAACCTCCACAACACTTCCATACTTGTGAGTGGCCGCCTACGCAATATTTGGCGGCATGCTAGCCCCCGGAGGCCGCCGGCCACAGCCGTAGACGCGCGCAGGGCAATCCGCGTAGAGGGAATTTTTCGGATACTTCTCCATCACCAAAAATTATGAAAAAAATACCATC
>NW_021205155.1:0-1905 GCF_002162155.2 Triticum dicoccoides
TCTGAAACACATTTCGTGTATTAGTTGAACTTCCCGTTGTTTTCGTCTTGAACTTCTATCGCGTATTTTGTTTAACGACTCTCACAAGAATTTTTGAACTTTCTTGGGCCGAGCACTTGGACTTCTAGCAACAATTTTTTTGAACTTTGCCTTTTTATTCTTCTTTTCTCATACTAAATGCACACCATGCAATACATGAACTTCTGACAGTTATCAAACCGAACTTCTCTCTTTTTTGCATTAGTAACAGAAAAAGTCTGAGCGTTTTGTATACATCGAACCTCTCTAACTTTTTTATTTGAACTTCTTTTGTATTTTTGAAAATTGAAGTTTTGTTAGAAACATCAAACTTCTTCGTTATTTTCAATTGAACTTATTGGTTTTATTCGTTAGTAATCAAAAAATTCTGAAATTTTAAATAAATATCAAACTTCTCCCGTCTTTAAAATTGAACTTCTTGGTTTTACTTTTCAGTAACGAGAAACATTGAGTTTTTAATATACATTGAACTACTCTGATTTGTAAATTTGAACTTCTTGGTTTTAATCTTTAGTATTGGGGAAAATCTGAGTCTTTTATAAACATCAAAGACTTCATTTTTTAATTCGAACTTCTTGGTGTTATACGGGAAAAATCCTAGGTACTTTTCGACAAAAATCGTATGGACGTGATGGGTTTTCAGATGAAAGTGAGTGAAGTACTAGTTCTCTACTAGAAATAGAATATAAGGAAAAGCGCAAAACTCCTGTTGTAGATGTCGCAACTAGTACATGGCCTTAACACGTCTTTCAACTACTAGTATTCTTGATTCCCCCCAAAAAGAGACACAACACTTGGCGTCCTAGATCTTTTCCTGCATCGTGGGCACAGTTTCAGTGTATCAATTCATTTTTCATCCATCCATCTTCCACTGTACTAGCAAATTTCATCTATCTCTCTCTCGTATGCATTTTCTACTATGTAGATCCATGTGAATGTACATGCCGATGGTCAAAGCTAGCAAATAGCAGCAAAATATAACTTGGAAAAAAGAAAGTTATTACACATGGCAGTAGCTCGCAAGCACACAAGTGCAGTAACAAGCAACATGCAGAATGTCATGCAAACCAACATGACAGCCAGCTCATAGCTGTATTAGAAGTTGGTGTATAATAATAGTAGAACTTCACGTCAGACAGTGTATAGGTATGGTCGAATTTGGCCTATGGTTGTGCTAGAACTTGACGGAACATCTCTAAATTTTTGTGGATAGATGTTAGTAGGGGAGATGCACACGAGTTGGTGTCAATGCCGACGGGCTCGGTGCGGAGGGCCTCCTCCACAACCACGTTCACCAACATGAGCGACGCACTAGCGATGGATCCGGCCAGAGCAGTTGGCCGCTGAACTTCGAGATGCGACACAATTGACCTGTCGACACGCTGATCTTCACAGGCATCTCGGCGTCTCCTTCTCTTTACATGAAAAGTGAACTTCAGCAAAACAAATAGTGAATTTGGCGTGGCACGAAACAACACAAATGCAAGGCATGCCCCATCTGTGTGCCCTACTGTAGTAGCAGGCGTGTTCATCCATGAGGAGCACAACAGAGTTGAACGACCTAAGTTTGCAAAGTTGGACGTCCTGGGCGTCGTAGTGGCACGCATGGCCAGCTGAAGTCCGGGGCCTCCTCCAGCTGCAGGTCGACATCTCCTCAACCTACAGGTAGTGGCCAATCTACACGTGGGCTGGTGGTTTTGCTGTCGCGTGGGATTGTAGGAGGCCCTGCACGATGGCCTTGACAATAGCGTCAGACCGAGAAGAAACAGAGAAATTAGAGGAGCAGCAACGAGATGGTGGGGCGGGCATCGTCGGGCCGGTGTGGTCAGGAGCGCGAGAGAGGGGGCATGCATCGCCTGAGCAGTG
>NW_021205156.1:0-1080 GCF_002162155.2 Triticum dicoccoides
AAGAGGCATGGTTCGCACGTGTCAAACGATTCATAATCAAGAGACTCTAAAAGTCCATCGGCATGGAGCTTCTTCATGTGCTTGACACCAATGTGACCAAGGCGGCAGTGCCACAAGTATGTGGGACTATCGTTATCAACTTTAAATCTTTTGGCATCTACACTATGAACATGTGTAATATTACGCTCGAGATTCATTAAGAATAAACCATTGACCATCGGAGCATGACCATAAAACATATCTCTCATATAAATCGAACAACCATTATTCTCAGACTTAAATGAGTAGCCATCTCGTATTAAACGAGATCCTGATACAATGTTCATGCTCAAACTTGGCACTAAATAACAATTATTAAGGTTCAAAACTAATCCCGTAGGTAAATGTAGAGGCAGCATGCCGACGGCGATCACATCGACTCTGGAACCATTCCCGACGCGCATCGTCACCTCGTCCTTTGCTAGTCTCCGTTTATTCCGCAGCTCCTGCTGTGAGTTACAAATATGGGCAACGGCACCGGTATCAAATACCCAGGAGTTACTACGAATACTGGTAAGGTACACATCAATCACATGTATATCAAATATATCTTTGGTGTTGCCGGCCTTCTTATCCGCTAAGTATTTGGGGCAGTTCCGCTTCCGTGACCCTTCCCCTTGCAATAAAAGCACTCAGTCTCAGGCTTGGGTCCATTCTTTGACTTCTTCCCGGTAACTGGCTTACCAGGCGCGGCAACATCTTTGCCGTCCTTCTTGAAGTTCTTCTTACCCTTGCCCTTCTTGAACTTAGTGGTCTTATTGACCATCAACACTTGATGTTCTTTCTTGATTTCAGCCTCTGCTGACTTCAGCATCGAGAACACTTCAGGAATGGTCTTTTCCATTCCCTGCATGTTGTAGTTCATCACAAAGCTCTTGTAGCTTGGTGGGAGCGACTGGAGGATTCTGTCAATGACCGCCTCATCTGGGAGGTTAATGTTCAGCTGGGTCATACGGTTGTGCAACCCAGACATCTTCAGGATGTGCTCACTGACAGAACTGTTTTCCTCCATCTTACAACTATAGAACTTGTCGGAGACAT
>NW_021205157.1:0-1052 GCF_002162155.2 Triticum dicoccoides
CTTTTAGAGTCTCTTGATTATGAATCATTTGACACGTGCGAACCATGCCTTATGGGTAAAATGACCAAGACTCCGTTCTCAGGAACAATGGAGCGAGCAACCGACTTATTGGAAATCATACATACCGATGTGTGCGGTCCAATGAGTGTTGAGGCTCGCGGTGGCTATCGTTATGTTCTCACCCTCACTGATGATTTAAGTAGGTATGGGTATATCTACTTAATGAAACACAAGTCTGAAACCTTTGAAAAGTTCAAGGAATTTCAGAGTGAGGTTGAAAATCAACGTGACAGGAAGATCAAGTTTCTGCGATCAGATCGTGGAGGAGAATACTTGAGTCACGAGTTTGGCACACACTTAAGAAAATGTGGAATAGTTTCACAACTCACGCCGCCTGGAACACCTTAGCGTAATGGTGTGTCCGAACGTCGTAATCGCACTCTGTTAGATATGGTGCGATCTATGATGTCTCTTACCGATTTACCGCTTTCTTTTTGGGGCTATGCTTTAGAGACTGCCGCATTCACTTTAAATAGGGCTCCGTCGAAATCCGTTAAGACGACACCGTATGAATTATGGTTTGGGAAGAAACCTAAGTTGTCGTTTCTAAAAGTTTGGGGATGCGATGCTTATGTCAAGAAACTTCAACCTGAAAAGCTCGAACCCAAATCGGAAAAATGCGTCTTCATAGGGTACCCAAAAGAAACTATTGGGTACACCTTCTACCTTAGATCCGAAGGCAAGATCTTTGTTGCCAAGAATGGGTCCTTTCTGGAGAAAGAGTTTCTCTCGAAAGAAGTAAGTGGGAGGAAAGTAGAGCTTGATGAAGTATTGCCTCTTGAACCGGAAAATGGCGCAACTCAAGAAAATGTTCCTGAGGAGCCAGCACCGACTAGAGAGGAAGTTAATGATAATGATCAAGATACTTCTGATCAAGCTCCTACTGAAATTCGAAGGTCCACAAGGACACGTTCCGCACCAGAGTGGTACGGCAACCCTGTCTTGGAAATCATGTTGTTAGACAACGGTGAACCTTCGAACTATGAAGAAGC
>NW_021205158.1:0-1063 GCF_002162155.2 Triticum dicoccoides
CGTCCGCGGTAAAGGACTACTTGGTTGCCTATACAGTTCATAGACAAGTAAATGGAAACTACTAAAAGCCTCAAGACAAGTGTGAGTGCCGAGGATGGCTCTTCCGTAGGAAGACGGAGGTGGATCCTCGGTAGTGTATTGAAGTGGTGAGTAGTGGACTCGTGTGCGCAAAACCATTTCAAGTTGGAGTATCGTAGGATAGCCTAGCCAAGAGTCAAAGCTGGCTTGCTGCAATAACTCCACCAACCCTTCTTGATACTATGCATGTATGTAGGATCTGATGTAAGTCTTGCTGAGTACCTTTGTACTCATGTTGCTATAATCTACATTTTTACAGAAGACGCTGCAACCCCTTCTGATGGGTTCTATGTAGACGTTGACATCAACGAGTAGGATAAAGACCCAGGTGGTGACCCTGAGCTTGTGAAGGACCACGTAGTATAGCTAGGCTTTCCAAGCCTCTTTTGTTTTACTAGTTGTCTGTACTCAGACAAGTTACTTCCGCTGCTGGTTTGTATGACTGTATGACTTGTATGTGGGGTCGTGAGACCCGTACCTTTGTGTATGTTATGTATGGCTCACTGAGCCTTAAATAAAGTACTTGTGTCATAGAGTCATGTTGTGATGCTTCGTTGTATTTGCACATATCAAGCATATTGTGTGTATGATTGAAATGCTTGGTATGTGTGGGATCTGACTATCTAGTTGTTTATCTTTAGTAGCCTCTCTTATCGGGAAATGTCTCCTAGTGTTACCGCTGAGCCATGGTAGCTTGCTACTGCTCTGGAACACTTAGGCTGGCCGGCATGTGTCCTTCTTCGTTCCTGTGTCTGTCCCTTCGGGGAAATGTCACGCTTTGAGTACCGGAGTCCTGTTAGCCCGCTACAGCCCGGTTTACCGGAGTCCTGCTAGCCCAGTGCTACAGCCCGGACCCACTTGCTGATGACCGACACGTTCGAAGCTGGGTCATGGATGCCTGTCCCTGTAAGTCTGTGCCACTTTGGGTTTACGACTAGTCATGTCAGCCCGGGCTCTTTATCATATGGATGCTAGCGACACTATC
>NW_021205159.1:0-1100 GCF_002162155.2 Triticum dicoccoides
GGCCTAGGGGAGAGGGGAGAGGGTGGCTTGCCCCCCAAGTCAAGGGGGCGCCCCCTCTAGGGTTCCCCTTCAACCCTAGGCGCATGGGCCCAAGGGAGGGGGGTGCGGCCAGCCCACCAGGGGCTGGCTCCCTGCCCCACGCAGCCCATGTGGCCCCCCGGGAGGGGTGGCCCCTCCCGGTGGACCCCCGGAACCCTTCCGGTGGCCCCGGTACAATACCGGTATGACCCCGAAACTTCCCGGTGTCCGTTTGACAACTTCCCATATATAAATCTTTACCTCCGGACCATTCCGGATCTCCTCGTGACGTCCAGGATCCCATCCGGGACTCCGAGCAACATTCGGTAGTCACATACTAGTCTTCCTAATAACCCTAGCGTCACCGAACCTTAAGTGTGTAGACCCTACGGGTTCGGGAGACATGCAGACATGACCGAGACGCTCTCAGTCAATAACCAACAGCGGGATCTGGATACCCATGATGGCTCCCACATGCTCCTCGATGTTGTCATCGGATGAACCACTATGTCGAGGATTCGATCATACCCTGTATGCAATTCCCTTTGTCAATCGGTACGTTACTTGCCCGAGACTCGATCGTCGGTATCCCAATACCTTGTTCAGTCTCGTTACCGGCAAGTCACTTTACTCATACCGTAATGCATGATCCCGTGTCCAACACCTTGGTCACATTGAGCTCATAATGATGATGCATTACCGAGTGGGCCCAGAGATACCTCTCCGTCATACGGAGTGACAAATCCCAGTCTCGATCCGTGTCAACCCAACAGCTACTTTCGGAGATACCTGTAATGCACCTTTATAGTCACCCAGTTACGTTGTGACGTTTGATACACCCAAGGCACTCTTACGGTATCCGGGAGTTACACGATCTCATGGTCTAAGGAAGAGATACTTGACATTGGCAAAGCTCTAGCAAAACGAACTACACGATCTTTTATGCTATGCTTAGGATTGGGTCTTGTCCATCACATCATTCTCCTAATGATGTGATCCCGTTATCAACGACATCCAATGTCCATAGTCAGGAAACCATGACTATCTGTTGATCACAACGAGCTGGTCAACTAGAGGCTCAC
>NW_021205160.1:0-1038 GCF_002162155.2 Triticum dicoccoides
GATCTTAATGCCTAATATGTAAGCAGCTTCACCGAGGTCTTTCATTGAAAAACTTTTATTCAAGTATCCCTTTATGCTATCCAGAAATTCTATATCATTTCCAATCAGTAATATGTCATCCACATATAATATCAGAAATGCTACAGAGCTCCCACTCACTTTCTTGTAAATACAGGCTTCTCCGAAAGTCTGTATAAAACCAAATGCTTTGATCACACTATCAAAACGTTTATTCCAACTCCGAGAGGCTTGCACCAGTCCATAAATGGATCGCTGGAGCTTGCACACTTTGTTAGCTCCCTTTGGATCGACAAAACCTTCTGGTTGCATCATATACAACTCTTCTTCCAGAAATCCATTCAGGAATGCAGTTTTGACATCCATTTGCCAAATTTCATAATCATAAAATGCGGCAATTGCTAACATGATTCGGACGGACTTAAGCATCGCTACGGCTGAGAAGGTCTCATCGTAGTCAATTCCTTGAACTTGCCGAAAACCTTTTGCGACAAGTCAAGCTTTGTAGACAGTAACATTACCATCAGCGTCAGTCTTCTTCTTAAAAATCCATTTATTCTCAATTGTTTGCCGATCATCGGGCAAGTCAACCAAAGTCCATACTTTGTTCTCATACATGGATCCCATCTCAGATTTCATGGCTTCAAGCCACTTTACGGAATCTGGGCTCACCATCGCTTCTTCATAGTTCGTAGGTTCATCATGATCTAGTAGCATGACCTCCAGAACAGGATTACCGTACCACTCTGGTGCGGATCTTACTCTGGTTGATCTACGCGGTTCAGTAGTATCTTGATCTGAAGTTTCATGATCATTATCATTGGCTTCCTCACTAACTGGTGTAGGTGTCACTGAAACAGTTTTCTGTGATGAACTACTTTCCAGTAAGGGAGCAGGTACAGTTACCTCGTCAAGTTCTACTTTCCTCCCACTCACTTCTTTCGAGAGAAACTCCTTCTCTAGAAATGATCCATTCTTAGCAACGAATGTTTTGCCTTCGGATCTGTGATAGAAGGTGTA
>NW_021205161.1:0-998 GCF_002162155.2 Triticum dicoccoides
GGACTAGGATGAAGAGAGAAATTGCTCAGTATATTGCAAATTGCGACGTCTGTCGTCGTGTAAAAGCAGAGCACCAACGGCCTGCTGGCACCCTTCAACCCTTAGCTATTCCTGAATGGAAATGGGATAAAATTGGTATGGATTTCATTACCGGTTTTCCCAGGACCAAGAGAGGGAATAATGCTATCTTCGTCGTTGTCGATCGTCTTTCCAAAGTAGCCCATTTCCTACCTGTTCGTGAGAGTATAACCGCTAGTCAGCTGGCAGACTTATACATCTCCCGAATAGTGTCCCTCCATGGTGTTCCTTTGGAAATTAACTCGGATCGAGGAAGTCTTTTCACCTCTCGATTTTGGGAAAGTTTCCAAAATGCTATGGGAACTCGTCTCTCCTTTAGCACCGCTTTCCACCCTCAGTCGAGTGGTCAAGTGGAACGCGTGAACCAGATTCTAGAGGACATGCTTCGAGCCTCTGTTATCTCATTTGGAATGGACTGGGAGAAGTGCCTTCCATTTGCCGAATTTGCTTACAACAACAGCTATCAATCTAGCTTGGGTAAAGCCCCTTTTGAAGTTCTCTATGGACGACGGTGTCGAACACCCCTTAACTGGTCAGAGACCGGGGAAAGACAATTCTTTGGCCCGGATATGATTCAGGAAGCAGAAGAACAAGTTCGCATCGTTCGTGAAAAGTTGAAAACAGCCCAATCCCGTCAAAAGAGTCAATATGACCGAAAGCATAAGGCTATGACTTTCGAGGTTGACGAGAAGGCTTATCTTCGGGTCACCCCTCTGAAGGGAACCCATCGTTTCGGTATCAAAGGCAAATTGGCTCCTCGTTACATTGGACCTTTTCGCATTCTCGCCAAACGAGGAGAAGTTGCCTACCAGTTGGAACTACCTCCGCACCTCTCCAGAGTCCACGATGTCTTCCACGTTTCTCAACTCAGGCGTTGCTTCTCGGATCCTATCCGTGGAGTGGACCACGAAACGCTTGAT
>NW_021205162.1:0-1567 GCF_002162155.2 Triticum dicoccoides
CAGCCACCCCTGCGGAGCACCCGGTGGCAAGTCACCCCACAACTCGGGATCAACCTCCCCTCCACCCTCCTCGCCCTCCTCCTCACCCTCCTCCTCGGCCTCCTCCTCCTCACCCTCCTCCTCGGCCTCCTCCTCCTCGCCATCAGGAACATACTCCTCCTCCTCAGACTCAGAAGGTGCCTCTGTATGGGAGGGCATCGAAGAAGACCCTCCTATTTCGGACACGGCCCGGAGTTTTTTGCCCCGGCTGCCTCTCCCCCCACCTCCTCCTCCTCTAGGGGCTCTCCCCCCACCGCCTCCTCCTCTAGGGTCTCCTCCCCCGACCCCTCCACCTCCCTGTGAGGTGTCATCCTCGCGTAGTCGGGAGGGAACCTTGTGGGCTCGTCCACTCCGAGTAAGTCCTTTAAATTTACTGAGGAAACTGGCACCGCTGGACTTGCCCATGATTAGCAAACTTGTATTGAGAAGAGAATAAACAATTAGTAAGGATATCAATTAAACAAGCATACAGGAAAAACATTAATACCAGAAGAGCACATTAAGCATACTATTTTAATGATCATTAAAAGAACTTACATTTTCTAGAACCCATATGAATCATCATTATTGTAATCTATTTGTGGAGCGGTCTCATCATCACTATCACGCATATCTTCTTCGTTGTCTGACGGAGGTGGATGCTCTTCCTCATCGTCAGCATCTTCATTTAACTTTTCAAGCATAATTATGTCTCTTTGATTCACAACTGCCTCACCATCAATCCGTGCGTCGTCGTCGTTTGGGTCCAGGTCAACATAACCCAAGTCATCATCCTCGTTGTTTCGGACCACGTCATCATGTTCCTCTTGATAGAACAGTCCCTCGTATGTCATGGGGTTTATGTTGTAGTAATCATCATCGTTCGGGTCCGGTAGCTTACCATGCGGCGACACCTTGAACACAACTTCCCAACCCTTTAGGTACTCTTTCTGGCATGGGTAAGGCAGATAATATACTTGTGTGGCCTGGGTAGCGGCGATAAAGAGATCAGCTCCGGCATAGACGGTTGATGGTTTAACTTCAACTAAACCAACAGAAGGCGTATGTCTCGGGCCCTTTTTGGGGTCGAACCATCGGCATTTGAACACAGTGAGACTTAGGTGTTCGCGGCCAAGTTTGAATGTAAGCTCGTATATTTTTCCTACCCTTCTGTAGTAATCTATTTTATTATCTCCTTCAGTGAAGACTCCGGTATTTATGGTTTTGGGATCAGGCCGACTGTTCTGGTGCTCCTTTGTATGGAAGCGATACCCATTCACATCATACTTTTCGCATGTCATGACGACAGGGTCAAAACCCATGGAAACCCATCTCAATTCTTCATCCATTGATTCGGTCGGATCATTTCCCTACAAGTTCAATTGAAATTATAGGGTGCATGAGTTTAATTGAAATTATAGGGTGCATGAGTTTAATTGAAAGTGTGAAAAATTACTTTCTCCATGAACCACGCAACGAAATTTTTCCTTCCATCAGCACCCTTTCGGAGAAGAGCAAATGCCTCCGCTTCAGTAGGAGGCAGCATTCC
>NW_021205163.1:0-2152 GCF_002162155.2 Triticum dicoccoides
GAAAGTGTCTGTTGGGTTGACATGGATCAAGACTGGGATTTGTCACTCCGTATGACGGAGAGGTATCTCTGGGCCCACTCCGTGCATCATCATAATGAGCTCAAAGTGACCAAGTGTTTGGTCACGGGATCATGCATTACGGTACGAGTAAAGTGACTTGCTGGTAACGAGACTGAACGAGGTATTGGGATACTGACGATCGAGTCTCGGGCATGTAACATACCGATTGACAAAGGGAATTGTATACGGGGTTGATTGAATCCTCGACATCGTGGTTCATCTGATGAGATCATCGAGGAGCATGTGGGAGCCAACATGGGTACCCAGATCCCGCAGTTGGTTATTGACCGGAGAGCCATCTCGGTCATGTCTGCATGTCTCCCGAACCCGTAGGGTCTACACACTTAAGGTTCGGTGATGCTAGGGTTTTTAGGAAGACTTATATGTGATTACCAAATGTTGTTCGGAGTCCCGGATGAGATCCCGGACGTCACGAGGAGTTCCGAAATGGTCCGGAGGTGAAGATTTATATATTGGAAGTTGTCATACGGACACCAGAAAGTTTCGGGGGCATATCGGTATTGTACCGGGGCCACCGGAGGGGTTCCGGGGGTCCACCAGGAGGGGCCATCCCTCTCGGAGGGCCTCATGGGCCGCAAGGGGCAGGGAACCAGCCCCTCGAGGGCTGGGAGCCCCCCCTTGGGCCCATGCGCCTAGGGTTGGGGGGGGGGGAACCCTAGTGGGGGCGCCCCCTTGCTTGGGGGGAAAGCCCCCTTCCCTGATGCCGCCCCCCCTCTAGATCTCATCTAGAGGGGGCCGGCCCCCTTCCCCCTTCCCCTATAAATAGAGGGGCGAGGGGAGGGCTGAACACCTGATCCAAGGCGCAGCCCCTCCCCTCCCCAACATCTCTCCTCCTCCGTTAATTGCTTGGTGAAGCCCTGTCGGAGTACTTCCTCTCCACCATCATCACGCCGTCGTGCTGCTGCTGGAGCCTTCTTCCTCAACCTATCCTTCCCCCTTGCTGGATCAAGAAGGAGGAGACGTCGTCCGCTCCGTACGTGTGTTGAATGCGGAGGTGCTGTCCGTTCAGCACTTGGTCATCGGTGATTTGGATCACGGCGAGTACGACTCCATCATCCCCATTCCCTTGAACGCTTCCGCACGCGATCTACAAGTGGTATGTAGATGCAATCTCTCTCCCATGACTCGTTGCTTAGATGAACTCATAGATGGATCTTGGTGAAACCATAGGAAAAATTTGAATTTTCTGCAACGTTCCCCAACAATTTCGACTCGGACCATCCGTCGAAGAAAGACTACACAAATATGCCAGATCTGGAGGCACCTTCAGCAGGCCAATTCGTAGGTACGGCAAGCACGTGTTCACCCACAATACGACGTTCCCCTGCGTCAAGCAGCCGCTTGGCGGTCAGAAGGATTCCTACTACGCCCTCCATCACATGCGGGCGATCGTACGGGACCATAATCACCTTCTACTACCAAATAATCTCAAAGATTGGGCTGCAAGCTTGTCGGCAATCCAGGACGCGGCATCAGACATGAATTCTTTTGCATCCAATCGGAGTTTGCGGAAATCATCCATCAAGATGTCCTTCGTACCTCGGGGCAGTTCTACCTCAGATATCAACCATCCAACAGTGAGATAGAAACAACGCTACAAATGCAGGCTGACAACGACTGTGATTTCATGGCCATCATGATAGATGGCGGCTTCATCCATGCTCCAGTCCCTAAGTCAAGTCGAAAGTAGTGATGCTATGTAGTTCTGAAATATCGATTAGCTCATGTTGTAATTAAACTTTAATGAACTTGTATGTCTCTTTAGTTTGGACAGTCGTTCAACTTATATGTAACTGATGCTATTTATTAGTAGGACCATGAATCATGCTACTAATGTGTTGCTTTTCTCTTCCGATCATTTTGTTGCATACTTATATATTACTTATGTATTGTCTGTGAATTGCTACTAACGTTTTGTTTGTCTAGTGCATAGAGATGCCATCGTATGTCGTGTACAAGGGTAAGGTTCCGGAGTATACGACGACTGGGAGAAGTGTCGGAGACAGGTTCACCGTTTCAGCGATAACAGTTACAAAGGGTACACCACTAGAGCGGAGGCGGAAGCTAGATA
>NW_021205164.1:0-647 GCF_002162155.2 Triticum dicoccoides
GGCCGCCGCCGCCGACCCCCCGCACCCTCGATTCCCCTACTCAACCGCCGCCGCCGACCCCCCGCACCCCGCGCACCGTCTTATAAAAAAAATTAGTATCAAACAGCTTTTTAAATGCTACTGTCTTATAAAAAAATATTACTGTTATTATTTAAACAAGTTTGAATATATTTAAACATAAATAAGTATCAAACAGCTTTTTAAATGCTAAAAAAAATTTGTGGAGCCTGGGAGTCGAACCCAGGACCTCTTGGTGTGAGAACTTGCTGCTGACCAGTCGAGCTAGTAGAGTGGGCTTGACATAGATAGGTTCTGGTACTACATAACCTTTTGGCTCGAGCTGAAATAAAAAAAATACTAATGGCGCACCACGGTGAGGTGCGCCATTAGTATGGACATGCTAATGGCGCACCACGGTGAGGTGCGCCATTAGTATTGTGGCCCCCCTTTGCCCGATCCCCCTTCGCCCGACCCCCCTTCGCCCGATCCCCCTCGCCAGTTCTCTCCCTCTCGATCCACCGCCGCCGCCGCCGCTGCCCTCGCCCTCGCCCTCGCCCTCGCCCTCTCCCTCCCTCGCCCTCTCCTCGCCGCCCGGACGCCGCCCGGACGCCGCGCCGACGCCGCCTCGACCCCGCCCCGACCCCGCC
>NW_021205165.1:0-1309 GCF_002162155.2 Triticum dicoccoides
GTCTCCCGCTTGTTTCTCTCAGCTTCCATCATAACCTCGGCTAGGGAAGGAGGATGAGGCAGATTTGCATCCCTGACTTCACTGCCTTCGGCCTGCTCTTGAGGAGCAGGGTTAGCGCGCGTGTTGACCATCCTAGGTAAACAAGACAATGATTTAGTCAGGATGATAAAATTCCAACATAGGATACAAAATGTAAGGAATAACTCGGAATGCAAGATGATCATCCGTATGACATGGTAGATACAGAAACTGCTTCTTTTATTCCATCGTCATACACACCATACAGGGTTTAGTACAAGACCAAACAAAGTACTATTACGGTGAAAAGAGGATTACATCTCATCGGAGGCATCCCAAGCTCCTATACATTATTTTTCTACATCTCCGGAAAGAGTACAAACTAGGTCATATCCCACGAGTCACGCGGGACGATAGACGGCACAGCTAGTGCGAACTAGTGATACTACCACTAACTCAGACCGATCCGTAGTAGTCCTCATAGAAGTCACCTCCATAGCCTGGAAGCTCAACATGATCATCCAGAAACAGACGATCTCGCGGAGCTTGTGGACCATAGGGGCTAGGATGAGGTCTTGGACCAACAGACGGTGGCCTGCGGGGACCGCGAGGTGGGGTGATGCCTCCTACATCACGCCAACCCATCACGTCTGGCAGAGCAGATCTCACAGGATAGAGATCGCGCATATCTGAATATCCAGCTTGCACCGCCGGTGCGAACCGAGTCAATGTGGCCCAGTGGTCAGCACGGGTATTGAAGAGCTCTAACCTCAAGGCCCGATTTTCACGGTCCTTATCCTCGAGCATCTTAGCAGTGGTGCGAGTCCGTGAATCCTCCTGGGTGGGGTGTGACGCCCCCGATTCAATCGTACACTAATCATGCACGCAAATGTGTACGATCAAGATCAGGGACTCACGGGAAGATATCACAACACAACTCTACAAATAAAATAAGTCATACAAGCATCATAATACAAGCCAGGGGCCTCGAGGGCTCGAATACAAGTGCTCGATCATAGACGAGTCAGCGGAAGCAACAATATCTGAGTACAGACATAAGTTAAACAAGTTTGCCTTAAGAAGGCTAGCACAAACTGGGATACAGATCGAAAGAGGCGCAGGCCTCCTGCCTGGGATCCTCCTAAACTACTCCAGGTCGTCATCAGCGGGAAGCACGTAGTAGTAGGCACCTCCAGTGTAGTAGGGGTCGTCGTCGATGGTGGCGTCTGGCTCCTGGACACCAGCATCTGGTTGCGACAACCAGAAAGAAAGGAAAGGGGAAAAGGGGGGG
>NW_021205166.1:0-1926 GCF_002162155.2 Triticum dicoccoides
ATCTTTCTTTAATTTGGCATGGTCATCGTTGTGTGACTCCTCAAGAGCCAAACGATGCCCACGCTCTTCCTCAAGAGCATTAGAGAGATCCGATATCTCATCGGCATAGTCACGACTATGACCTTCCATCTTAGAGATGGTTTCTTCGTGAGCCTCGATCATGTCATTGGCTTCACCAAGTTGTTCCAAGAGAGCAACGAAGTGCTTCTTGGATTTGCCCTTGAGCTTACTCATGAAGGACTCAAATTCATTTACCTCCTCATTAGACCCCTTACCATCATCAAAGCCATCCGTTGAAGGAGGATTAGGAATAATGGTGGTTTTGATGTTGGGGGTTACCTTGTTGGTGGCTTTAGCCATGAGGCACTTGGCGGTGATGTTCTCATTGGGTGAATCGAAGAGAGACACCCGGGGAGTTGTGGCAATGGCAACGGATGCCATAGCCGTTGCTTCACTATCTTCATCATCATCGTCATCCTCACGGTATTCTTCTTGAACTACCAACCCGCGTGTAGGAGTCTTCTTGGTGAAGTTGTTCTTGTTTGGGAAGGACTTGGCTTTGTCTTTTTGGATGAACTTGCCACCATTGTCTTCCCGCTTCTCGTAAGGACAATCCGCAATGAAATGGCTCACATTGCCATAGTTGAAACAAGTTCTAACTCGTTGCTTGCCCTTGAGGCCACTTGAGTTGTTCTTGTTGAAGTTGGATCTTGTATTCTTCTTACTCCAAAATTGTCTTGAGGCAAGAGCCATGTGCTCATGATAATCATACTTCGAGTCTTCGGGGTTGCTCTCCTCATCTTCCTATTCTTCTTCTTCTTCCACACTAACCTTGTCCTTCAAGGCAAGGTTGGGCTTCTTTGCCCTTTGAGAACGGAGCACCGCATTGTCGGCGGTCTTGTCCAAGATGCTCATTGCAACGAACTCATCCAACACTTAACTTGAGGTCATGGAGTGGAAGTCTGGTCTTTGACGAATGATGGAGGACATGGCCTTGTTGTAGGGCATCATGGCCTTGAGGAACTTGCGCTTGATCCAATTGTCATCCGTGTCCTTGCTCCCATGATCTCGGAGTGCGACCGCGAGTTTGGTCACTCTTTGAAAGATCTCACGAGGTTCTTCATCTTCTTTCATTGCAAACCCATCGGCTTCATCTTGCACCACTTCATAGTTGGAGCGTTGAATGCTAGCACTTCCTCGATAGAGAGACACAACACATTTCCATGCGTATTTAGCCATGGCATGAGGACGAAGATGAGGGAAATCTTTGGGAAGGATTGCATCTTGGATGATGAAGAGAGCACTCTCATTGAATTGACTATCCACGGCTTCTCGAGGGGTGAAGTTGCTTGGGTCATGTGGATAGAAACCTTCTTCTATAATTCTCCAAAGATTAGTATTCACATGTTTTAAATGACGCTTGAAACGATAAACCCAAGCATCAAAATCCTCATTTTTCACAATCTTAGGAGGGGGACCGGCATGATTTAAATGAGTAGTAGGAATCGGTCCACCATAAGTAGGAGGTTCCACATGGGCATAGATGCCGGAGCCATTCCTACCACTAGTAGAAGGTCCTTTTTCACTATTAGCTTCCCCCTTGTCGGAGGTGGCATCCGTCACCTTGTTAGTGGGATCACCCACTTTCATCGCCGAGGTGGATAGTTTAAGCCCTTCTAGGAATTCAGAAAACATGCTTTTAACCTCGGCCGTCATGGAGGTTTTCAATGTGTCTAAAGCCACATTGAATTCCTCACGTGAGACCGAGGTTTCCCCATCGGCCGTAGATGAGATAGGATTCACACTGGAGTGCTCCTCCGCACCGTCGTTGGTGCCAACCATACTCTTCGGACGACAAAGTCCTTAATAAAGAGACGAGGCTCTGATACCAATTGAAAGGATCGATATGGTTGACTAGAGGGGGGG
>NW_021205167.1:0-1676 GCF_002162155.2 Triticum dicoccoides
GCTAGGCATGACATCAGGTTACCGGGTCACCAAAGGATCAACATCATAACTCTCGAAAAGTTGTCCCAACCATCATATCTGACCGAGATTCATATCCAATTGGTGTCATGATACCTCAGACTCAGGGGGTCCGAGAGGAAAAGGTGCAACACAAATCGACGAAATGACATTGCAAGATTCTCGAGAAATGAACTATGGGAGCGGGTTTCTGAAGCAATAGTTCATCATTAAACCAAGGAGGGGATGAGAAGGTGGCTGATGGGCTCAGCGACAATTCATCGAGAATTCCAAACGGATGGATTTCCACGATAATGTGAACAAGAAGATGACATTTGTCAGCTCAAATGGTATAGTGATGTATGCTCGAGGAAAACATACACAATTAAACATTGGTTGAAAGGTGCACCCGAAATATGGGCTGGGTTGCACGACCAACGTCGGAATGGTGATTCAATTAGCGAAGGACTTAGAATGAACTATCGCCCATTCACTTCAAAGCAATAGGGTTGCTAGAAGTTTTGAATTCACACGTCATAGCTCCATCGTCGGTATTCCGGTTGAAAACAATACGGGGACCAAGGAATGAACGAAGATGGCAAGAAGTATTAAGATATCAAGAATTATTAAGAGGTGGTGAAATTCTCACCACATACTTGACAAAAAGAGATGGTAATACTTCCGAGGTAAGGAAGATCAACTGCTGGGTAGCAGTGATCTCAAGGTTTACACAAAACACGAACAAGTTGTGTTGAACGGAAGGCAATAAAGTGGTCGATGAGAACAGGAATCATCGAGGGGCAAGGATGGTATTACCCATCATGAATTCAATTGAATTCCTGGAAGAGCTCGGAATGATGATGATGATCACGACACATTTGTCGAGAGATTTCACGAAGATGTAATCGATCGACGATGACATCAAGTCAAACAATGATGAAGTGAAAGGTTATTGGAACCAAGGGTACGACACAAACTCGAAACCAAGCTTGTTGTTCAAGGCGAAATGATATGACGATGAGGATCGACGTAAGGTTATTTCATCGTCGAAAATTGGTGCTCCGAGAATAAGGACCAGGTAGCACCGTTAGAATCGTCACGTCAATGATATAGCCAAACAGGCTAGGAATGGCATGATCGGGTACAAACTCGTACTTATAGAAGCTTACTGAAGAGTTGTTGAACCATAGAGCGGACTCGGTTCAGTTATCGGTGTCTTTGAGTGTTCAATAACTCAGAGCCCGTGAAAAATTGGGATCAGTGGGAAGGTAGCACTTGATGAAGAACTCATAAGAGGTTATGCAGTTCCATGATAATCTCGAGATACCAGGGGTAACACTCAACGACAGATCAAAGTAGAGGTTGGACTGGGGTAATGCTCTGCAGAAGACAAGTACTCTAACTTGTCTGAGAAATAGAATCAAGGGAGAACAACATGGTCGGAACCACGGTTGCGTAGGATCAATTCACAGATACCAGATGATATTTATCAAGAAAATAGTTATTATTACAAGAAGTTTCCATGATAGGATCTACATCGTGTCCATGGGCATGAACACAAAGTTCAAGGTCGACTCCCACTTCTTCAATGTATAACCTTCCATTCACTTCTCGCTTTGATAAAGGCATTGGTGTTGAAAGTTTTACCTGGTGAAATACCAGATGAGTACGACTCGTGA
>NW_021205168.1:0-1019 GCF_002162155.2 Triticum dicoccoides
CGATGCCCGCAACTCCCCCGAACGGCGCCGCTTCCCCCTCGCCGGCAACACTGCCGCCACGACCCCGACGCCAGCGCCACCCGGATCGCCACCTCCCCGACCCCGTCGCTGGACTGGCCCCGTCTTCCTCCCTCGATAGCCTGCCTCCTCTCCGACGTCGTCGTCCCCGTCGCCCTCCTCGCGCCTCGCTGCCTCGTTCCCTGCGTTCCCCTGTGAGCCGCCGTCTCCCCTCCTCCCTCTCTGCTTCTGCAGTCCCCGCCGCTCGCCGCATCCGTCCATGGCCTCGGCGCGCGTCCTCGCCCTCCCCGAGTTGCCTTTTCGCACGTGTGACGCGCCCGCGCTCCCGGCGCTGGGCCCGTCCGGCGTCGTGCCCGTCCGGCCCTGGCCACGCCGTGATGCCCTCGCCTCGCCTTGCTCTTGCACGTGCCCACCACGGCCCCGCACCGGTCACGCCCGCTCCGCTGTCGCCGGCAGCCTGCGGCCTCGCCCCGGCGCGTCCTGCATTCGGGCAACGCCACGCCTGGGGCAACGCCCGCACCCGCTGAGTCCTGGCGCCCTTTACCCGTGCCCTTGCGCCCGCTTAGGCCCTTGGGGCCAATGACAGCCGGGGCCCCAAACCCCCCCAAGAACGATTTTATAAAAAAAAGAATAAAAATAATAATAAATAAAATTATTAATTAATTAATTAAATTAATTGTGTTTAATTAACCTAGTAACTAATTAAACTAATTAACTATTGTTAATTAACATAACTAATCTGTTAACTAAACTAATTAACCTGGTTAATTAGTTATCAGACAATGACATGTGGGTCCCACTGGACCCACCTGTCTGTTTGACTAGTCAACCGACCAGTTGACCCGCTGACATCACTCTGATGTCATGCCTGCGTCATCATTCACTGTTATGGATAATGTTGGGTTTAAATAAATAATTAAAATCAGAAAATGATTTAAATCTTTAGAAAATCATATCTTTTAATCCGTAATTCGGATGAAAATACTTTCTACATGAAAGTT
>NW_021205169.1:0-850 GCF_002162155.2 Triticum dicoccoides
CAGAATGGGCCAAAACTGCAAGTGTTAATGACCTGCACGTAAGCGCACATTGGGGTTCAGGAACCATGAAAATCACTCTGGAACCCCAAATCGATGTGTAATAGCCCATGAAACGGGACAGAATCGGCCAAAATTGCGAGTGTTGAAGATCGACACGTAAGCACACCTTGGGCTTCAGCAACCATAAAAATCGCTCCGAGACCCCAAAATGGTGAGTAATAGTCCACGAAACAGGCTACAATCAGCCAAAATAGCGAGTGTTAATGACGTACACGTAAGCGCATCTCGGGGTTCAGTAACCATGGAAATTCCTCCTTACCCCAAAACGATGAGTAATAGTCCATGAAACAGGTCAGAATCGGCCAAAACGGTGAGTGTTGATGAATGATATGTAAGCGCACCTAGGGGTTAAGCAACTATAAAAATCGCCCGGGACCCGAAAATGGTGACTAATAGGCCACAAAACAGTCCAGAATAGGCCAAAACGGCGAGTGTTAATGTCATGCACGTAAGCGCACCTTGGGGTTCATCAACCAAGAAAATCGCTACGGGGCCCCAAAACGGTGAGTAATAATCCATGAAACGGGCCAGAATCGGCTAAAACGGTGAGTGTTAATGTCATGCACATAAGCGCACCTTGGGGTACATCAACCAAGAATATCGCTTCGGGGCCCAGAAACGGTGAGTAATAATCCACGAAACGGGCCAGAATGGGCCAAAACTGCAAGTGTTAATGACCTGCACGTAAGCGCACATTGGGGTTCAGGAACCATGAAAATCACTCTGGAACCCCAAATCGATGTGTAATAGCCCATGAAACGGGACAGAATCGGCCAAAATTGCGAGTGTT
>NW_021205170.1:0-582 GCF_002162155.2 Triticum dicoccoides
CCGGCGGGCGGCCACGGCGACAGGACTACAGAGGCGGGGCGGAGTGCAGTGGCCGGACGCGGCCACAGCGGGCGCGCGCGGGCAGGCGAGTAGGGCCGTGGGGAGCGGCGGTGCTCGGCGGGAGTGGCAGTGGTGAGCACGAGCGACCGCGGGGAGGAGCAACGACGGGGGTCGACGCGCGCGGCCACGGCGGGGCTCGCGTGGTCGCGGGCGAGGGAGAGAGAGGAGGGGCGCGTGCTCACATCGAGGAGTAGGGAAATTGGCAGCAGGTGTCGAGGAGGAGGACGGGGACGACACGCGGTGGGGAAGAGATCCGGCGAGGAAGTGTTCCGGCGGCGTGGTGGTGGCGACGATGGGCGACGGCATCGGGTCGATGACGAGGCGAGGCCGCAGCTTCAGGCGGGCGCCGCGCAAGGGAGAGGAGGGGCGCGGACGAGTCCGGGAGGAGGGGCGCCGGCGGTGCCTTTCATCGGGCGCGGGCGCACGGGAGGAGGGGATCGAATAGGGGCGCCCCTCTCCCTGGGACGATGCGTGTGTGTGCTTGTGTTGCGTGTGGCGGCGCTGGGAGGGAGACGAGGGGAT
>NW_021205171.1:0-1497 GCF_002162155.2 Triticum dicoccoides
ATCATAGACGAGTCAGCGGAAGCAACAATATCTGAGTACAGACATAAGTTAAACAAGTCTGCCTTAAGAAGGCTAGCACAAACTGGGATACAGATCGAAAGAGGCGCAGGCCTCCTGCCTGGGATCCTCCTAACTACTCCTGGTCGTCGTCAGCGGGCTGCACGTAGTAGGGGCACCTCCGGTGTAGTAGGGGTCGTCGTCGACGGTGGCGTCTGGCTCCATGGCTCCAGCATCTGGTTGCGACAACCAGAAAGAAAGGAAAAGGGGAAAAAGGGGGGGAAGCAACCGTGAGTACTCATCCAAAGTACTCGCAAGCAAGGAACTACACTACATATGCATGGGTATATGTGTAAGGAGGCCATATCAGTGGACTGAACTGCAGAATGCCAGAATAAGAGGGGGATAGCTAATCCTGTCGAAGACTACGCTTCTGGCAGCCTCCGTCTTGCATCAAGTAAAAGAGAGTAGATTGAAGTCCTTCAAGTAGCGTCTCCAAATAGCATCTCCAGTAGCATCGCAGTAGCATAATCCTACCCGGCAATCCTCTCCTCGTCGCCCTGCGGAAAAGCGATCACCGGGTTGTTTGTGGAACTTGGAAGGGTGTGTTTTATTAAGTATCCGGTTCTAGTTGTCATAAGGTCAAGGTACAACTCCAAGTCGTCCTGTTACCGAAGATCACGGCTATTCGAATAGATTAACTTCCCTGCAGGGGTGCACCACATAACCCAACACGCTTGATCCCATTTGGCCGGACACACTTTCCTGGGTCATGCCCGGCCTCGAAAGATCAACACGTCGCAGCCCCACCTAGGCAAAACAGAGAGGCCAGCACGCCGGTCTAAACCTAAGTGCACAGGGGTCTGGGCCCATCGCCCATAGCACACCTGCACGTTGCGAGGGCGGCCGAAAGCAGACCTAGCCTAGTGGCGTTCCAGTCCAATTCGGCGCGCGCCGCTCCGTCGCTGACGTCTGAAGTGCTTCGGTTGATACCACGACGTCGGGATACCCATAACTACTCCCACGTAGATGGTTAGTGCGTATAGGCTCGTAGCCGACTCCGATCAAATACCAAGATCTCGTTAAGCGTGTTAAGTATCCGCGAACGCCGAACAGGGCCAGGCCCACCTCTCTCCTAGGCGGTCTCAACCTGCCCTGTCGCTCCGCCACAAAGTAACAGTCGGGGGCCGTCGGGAACTCAGGCCCACCTCTACCTGGATGGAGCCACCTGCCCCTTCAGCCCCCATCTCCAAACAGTATCACCAGTAATGTAACAGTGTAAAGTATATAGTATATGTCCGTGATCACCTCCCAAGTGATCACGGCCCGATAGTATAGCAAGGCAGACTGACATGAATGTAGGGCCAATGATGATAAACTAGCATCCTATACTAAGCATATAGGATTGCAGGTAAGGTATCAACAGATGTAGCGACAATGTCAGGCTATGCATCAGAATAGGATTAACGAAAACAGTAACATGCTACACTACTCTAATGC
>NW_021205172.1:0-694 GCF_002162155.2 Triticum dicoccoides
GTGTCACACCCTAGCTAGTCATGCATTAGAGTGTTGCATCATGTTTACTCTTTCATCAGAAACATTGAAATGGGGATCTGTGAAACCCTCAGAATCATTTTGAAAATGACCCAAATAAAAATTTCTCCAAAAGGGTCCAAGAAAATGCTCATGTTGATCTCTGAAAATATTGGACAGAGATAAAAATCAAACCAATATTTTTAGTGGCTCATGGACATTTATTTTGGGCATTTGGAATTAATGCATAAATATTTGCTTTGGAAATATATTTCTATATATATTAATATATGTCCAAATATTATGCCAATTATAAAGGAGCTCTGGAATAATATATCTAGCCCCTGAAAAATTTGGCATAAGTTAAATAAATGATTTAATATTTTTTTTAAATCAAAACAAATGTCAGAAATTAGAAAACAGAAAAAATAAAAGGGAGAAGCTTACGTGGGCTCCTCCACTGTGCAGCCCATCCAGCTGGCCGGCCCAGCCAGCAGGCGGCCCAGCCGCCTCCCTCCTCTGTCGTCTTCGTCCCGACAGAGGGAGGGGAGTGTGGCCGGCGCGCGCGCCCGCCACCGCGCCACGCCACCTCTCTCCCTGCCTGCCTGCCCTCCCCTCCTCGCCTCGATGCCCTGGACGACGCCACGCCTCCCCCCCTGCTCTCTCTCACTCTCCCTCGGCTCTCCCCTCCTCTCCC
>NW_021205173.1:0-1444 GCF_002162155.2 Triticum dicoccoides
CTTATTAATCAACTTGATCTCTGTCCAGGAGTTGCAACTAGTTTCTGGTGTTTGTAGGTAGTGTTAGTAGTCTACCAAGTGGCACCCGGTACAGGTGGGCTTGGGACAGACTAGGCACAGTGGCACGGTGTACCAAGTGGCACCCGGATGGTGGGCTTGGGAACCCTGCTCACATCGTTTGGGGCCATGAGCGACACCCCGGCCGGATCTCCTTGCGGATGGAACCCGAATAGGCGATAAACCTGGACTAGAGACTTGTTCGGTTAGTCAGGTCGTGGCCGACTCCCTCGCCCGGCTTCCGCTTGAAGGTTGCCGAGGTACATGACGTGTACAGGGCGATAAGTGGCGAAAGCGTGTGTGAAGAAGTACACCCCTGCAGGGTTAACATCATCTATTCGAATAGTCGGATTCCTCGGATATGGAAACTTGGACCCCTTGTACAGTTCATAGACAAGTGAAAGTGGATACTCTAAAATACGCAAGATAAGCGTGAGTGCTATGGAGGGCGTTCTCGTAGGGAGACGGGAGCGGATCCATAGTGGTGTATTGATATGGTGAATATGTGGACTCGTGTGCGCCACCTCAAAAGAGTTACTTGTAGTCGTAGTTCAGGATAGCCACCGAGTCAAAGCTGGCTTGCTGCAGTTAAACCCCACCATCCCCTTTGTTGATAATGATGCACATGTAGTTAGTTCTGATGTAAGTCTTGCTGGGTACATTTGTACTCACGTTTCCCTATTTTATGTTTTTGCAGAGAGACTTCGGTCTCACTAGTAGTTCCGCGTGGACTTCGACGTTTAGCTTGATACCTCAGCTACGATCTTGTGCCCTCGGCAGGATCTGATAGATAGTCAGGCTTCTCAGCCTTTTTCATTTATAGATGTCTGTACTCAGACATGATAGCTTCCGCTTGTGTTTGACTTGTATGCTCTGATTGTTGGGTCATGAGACCCATGTTTGTAATGTCTCGCTCCTCGGAGCCTATTGAATAAATTACTTGAGTTGTAGAGTCATGTTGTGATGCCATGTTGTATTTGCACATATCGAGCATATTGTGTGTATGTTATTGAAATGCTTGGTATGTGTGGGATCTGACAACCTAGTTGTTTATCCTTGGTAGCCTCTCTTACCGGGAAATGTCTCCTAGTGTTTCCACCGAGCCATGGTAGCTTGCTACTGCTCCGGGACACTTAGGCTGGCCGGCATGTGTCCTTCTTCGTTCCTGTGTCTGTCCCTTCGGGGAAATGTCACGCGATGAATACCGGAGTCCTGTTAGCCCGCTACAGCCCGGTTCACCGGAGTCCTGCTAGCCCAGTGCTACAGCCTGGATTCACTCGCTGATGACCGACACGTTCGATGCTGGGTCATGGATGCCTGTCCCTGTAAGTCTGTGCCACTTTGGGTTTACGACTAGCCATGTCAGCCCGGGCTCCTTATCATATGG
>NW_021205174.1:0-1189 GCF_002162155.2 Triticum dicoccoides
GATATACCGCAGTTGTAGTCAGCAATAGCTTCCATCCATCGCTGCTGACGGAGGTTCAGATCTGGCTGAGTAAACAGGTACTTCAGACTCTGATGATCAGTGAAGATCTCACAACGATTACCGAGAAGGTATTGTCGCCATAGCTTCAATGCAAAGATAACCGCTGCAAGCTCAAGGTCATGAACCGGGTAGTTTTCTTCGTGAGGACGCACTTGACGGGAGGCATAGGCAATCACCCTGCGCTCTTGCATTAGAACACAGCCTAACCCTTGACGTGAAGCGTCACAATAGATGACAAAGTCCTTGCGAGAATCAGGGGGAGCAAGCACTGGGGCAGAAGTCAGTTTATCCTTGAGTGCCTGGAAACTTTCCTGACATTTGTCTGTCCAATCGAACTTAACGCCTTTGTGAAGCAGATTAGTCAGTGGCTTGGCGATCTTGGAGAAGTTCTCGACAAAGCGGCGACAATAGCTGGCCAGTCCGAGAAAGCTTCTGACTTGCTTGACAGTCTTTGGAGGGGTCCAGTCAAGAATAGCCTGAACGCGCTCTGGGTTGACGGCAATACCATCCTTGGAGATAACATGACCAAGGTAGGTGACTTTGGGTAACCAGAATTCACACTTGGAATACTTGGCATAAAGTTGATGCTCTCGAAGCTTCTCCAGAACAAGACGAAGATGTTCAGCATGTTCTTCTTTATTCTTCGAATATACCAGTATATCATCCAGATAGACGACGACGAACTTGTCGAGGTAATCCATGAATATATAGTTCATCAGACGAGAGAATGTAGCTGGAGCATTGGTTAAACCGAATGACATGACGGTGTACTCGTAAGAACCATAACGAGTCACAAATGCGGTCTTTGGAATATCCTCTTCACGAACACGGATCTGGTGGTAACCCAACCTCAAGTCGAGTTTAGAGAATATCGATGAACCAGCCAGTTGATCATACAGATCATTGATCCGAGGAAGGGGATATTTGTTTTGAATTGTAGCTTGGTTGATAGGACGATAGTCTTGGACCAAACGGTTCGTACCGTCCTTCTTCTTGACGAAGAGAGAAGGTGCTCCCCAAGCAGAGGAACTTGGACGAATGAAACCCTTGTGAAGAGATTTGTCGATTTCCTCCTTAAGCTCAAGGAGTTCATGAGGTGGCATCTTGTAGGGTCGTTTTGCAATAGGAA
>NW_021205175.1:0-1257 GCF_002162155.2 Triticum dicoccoides
TCATCGTTGGCTTCGAGAAGAGTGATGACCATGACACTACCGGTAAGGTCGCACGTGCATCACGTGTGATGCATTAAATCCGGAAGCGAAGAGTTGGTGTGGTATCGTTTTTCTTTTTTTTTTGCGAAGGAAAAAGAGACGAAGGTATCAACCCAGGTGGACGACATTATCGCAGCCAGGTCGCTGGAAAGAAGTTAATGCTCGATGTTCCCACCCATCAAGTAGGTTATAAGCTTAATTCAGTAACAGTGGCTGTACAGAGAAAAACACTGGTTGAAAGCATTAATTGGTGGCCAAAATAAAATTGGTTAGCTAGCTGCTTCCTCCTCTTTCAAAGAAAAAAAAGTATAGTTAGGTCTCAGTTGACTAAGGCATAACCAAGTGGCAGTCAAATAACATAACACATAAAAAGGGAAAAGAAAAACTCTAAAGAAAATTTTACATGAATCTTCACGTAAGATCTCACCAATATAACATCGACTAGGACTTGGTTAAATCTCAGTCGACTGATGTTTGACAATCCCAAAAAAATAATGTAGGTGACTCGCTCCGCCTACAAATTGCACCCACACACCAAGAGCGCCAAGGAAACTATATATACCAGAGTATATTAGCATCACGCTCGCTCCGCAACGTACAGTACACGCACGCGGCCATGTCCACCACCGACGTGCTCCTCGCGGCCTCCAATAGCGACGGCCACTACATTTAAAATTGAATGTTAATGAAATTTTAAAAGGTTCGTGAATTTGAAAAAAGTGCGTTGATTTTTGAGAAAAAATAGTTCATGAATTCAAAAAAAGATGGAAAAATTGCGAACTGGAAATATAGTTTGAGAGTTGGAAAAAGTGCCTTGAATGAAAACAAGTTTCATGAATTTGAAAAAAGAAAAAATATATAGAAATATATGAAAAGAAACCAAACAAAACCGGTCCAGAAAAACAAAACAAAAAACTAGCTCGGAGGCTTCACAAAACCGGGACCAGCTCCTTCTTGGGAAGACCTATCCATCGGCCGGCCCATCCCTGTTTATTGTCACAAATAGGATTTGGGCTGATATATGGGCGTCCCTATGTATCTTCTTCAGGACAGAGGGAACCCTCGTTGAAGGGCTGCCATGAGTTGAGCCAGAGGGAATCAACAACCTAGTTTTCTGTTTTGCTTTTTTCATGTTTTTTATTTTATTTTTTAATTTTGTTAATACTTCCAAATATTCTATATAGAACATCTGAAAAATGTTATCAGGCATTTTTGTTA
>NW_021205176.1:0-1387 GCF_002162155.2 Triticum dicoccoides
GCGCGTCTTGGGGCGGCTTTGTGGCGCGAAGAGCGCTTTCTGAAAGGGGTGGAAAAAACTCGTGTTGCTGCGGTATGGAGGGAGGGGTGGAAACCGTGGAAAACTCGTCTCCGTGATTGAGCGGGAGAGTAAGTAGTATAGGACATTATCCATTGTTAGGGAACGGTTGTAATGGTAGTGAGAATGTAGAATCGTCTTTGGAGCGGACCTGGGAGTGGCAAGCATAAGGGACGAAGACGGGGAAACATGTCGGATGCGATCATACCAGCACTAAAGCACCGGATCCCATCAGAACTCCGAAGTTAAGCGTGCTTGGGCGAGAGTAGTACTAGGATGGGTGACCTCCTGGGAAGTCCTCGTGTTGCATTCCTTTTATAATTATTTTTTGCGCCTTGTGACAAACATATCGCACGTGCGCGATATATATTAATCCCGTTATATTATTTTTGACGTTTGCGATATGTTTAAACTCGATGCTCATTGCTCGCGCGTCTTGGGGCGGCTTTGTGGCGCGAAGAGCGCTTTCTGAAAGGGGTGGAAAAAACTCGTGTTGCTGCGGTATGGAGGGAGGGGTGGAAACCGTGGAAAACTCGTCTCCGTGATTGAGCGGGAGAGTAAGTAGTATAGGACATTATCCATTGTTAGGGAACGGTTATAATGGTAGTGAGAATGTAGAATCGTCTTTGGAGCGGACCTGGGAGTGGCAAGCATAAGGGACGAAGACGGGGAAACATGTCGGATGCGATCATACCAGCACTAAAGCACCGGATCCCATCAGAACTCCGAAGTTAACCGTGCTTGGGCGAGAGTAGTACTAGGATGGGTGACCTCCTGGGAAGTCCTCGTGTTGCATTCCTTTTATAATTATTTTTTGCGCCTTGTGACAAACATATCGCACGTGCGCGATATATATTGATCCCGTTATATTATTTTTGACGTTTGCGATATGTTTAAGCTCGATGCTCATTGCTCGCGCGTCTTGGGGCGGCTTTGTGGCGCGAAGAGCGCTTTCTGAAAGGGGTGGAAAAAACTCGTGTTGCTGCGGTATGGAGGGAGGGGTGGAAACCATGGAAAACTCGTCTCCGTGATTGAGCGGGAGAGTAAGTAGTATAGGACATTATCCATTGTTAGGGAACGGTTGTAATGGTAGTGAGAATGTAGAATCGTCTTTGGAGCGGACCTGGGAGTGGCAAGCATAAGGGACGAAGACGGGGAAACATGTCGGATGCGATCATACCAGCACTAAAGCACCGGATCCCATCAGAACTCCGAAGTTAAGCGTGCTTGGGCGAGAGTAGTACTAGGATGGGTGACCTCCTGGGAAGTCCTCGTGTTGCATTCCTTTTATAATTATTTTTTGCGCCTTGTGACAAACATATCGCACGTG
>NW_021205177.1:0-1361 GCF_002162155.2 Triticum dicoccoides
AAATTCATCACTATAACGTTGGTCAGTACAGCCAAAGATAATATCATCAACATATATTTGGCACACAAACAGTTCACCATCATAAGATTTAGTAAAGAGAGTAGGGTCGAGTGAACCGGGTGTGAAGCCATTCTTCACGAAGAATTCCTTCAATGTATCATACCACGCCCGAGGGGCTTGCTTGAGGCCATAGAGGGCCTTATTAAGTCTGAAGACTTTGTCAGGATTCTTTGGATCTTCAAAACCTGGGGGTTGAGCAACATATACTTCTTCCTCAAGCTTACCATTGAGGAATGCACTTTTCACATCCATTTGTTGTAAGATAATATTATGATGGTTAGCATAAGCAAGTAATATGCGAATAGCCTCAAGTCTAGCAACAGGTGCAAAAGTTTCATCGAAATCAATTCCTTCAACCTGTGTGTAGCCTTGAGCTACCAGTCGTGCCTTATTCCTCACCACAAGGCCATTTTCATCTTGCTTGTTGCAGTAGATCCACTTTGTGCCAATGATACTATGCTTGCGAGGATCTGGACGTTTGACCAGTTTCCAGACATTGTTGAGCTCGAACTGATGTAATTCTTCTTGCATAGCCTGAATCCACTCTGGCTCCAAAAATGCTTCATCTACCTTAGTGGGCTCTGTGATAGAAACAAAAGCATAGTGCCCAGAAAAGTTAGATAAATGTGAAGCTTTTGAGCGTGTGAGAGGACCTGGTGCTCTAATGTCATCGATGATCTTCTCCACTTGCACTTCTTTTGCAACGCGAGGATGAGCTGGTTGTTGCTGAGGAGTTTGATCAGCATTTTCTTCAGCACCATTTTCTTCAGCTTTTTCTTCAGGTGCATCAGCTCGATGTTCTTCATGAACTGGAATGAATTCTTCAGCAGATTCTTCAGTAGGAATGACATCCTCAGTTGCCTTGAACTTGATAGAATCCTCAGGTGCTGGTTCATCTAACACAGAAGGTAGGTGCTCTCTTTGCGAGCCATTAGTTTCATCAAACCGCACATCTACAGTGTCAACAATCTTGTGAAGAACAATGTTGAAGACTCTGTAGGTGTGCGAGTCCTTTCCGTAACCAAGCATAAAACCTTCATGTGCTTTCGGTGCAAATTTAGAATTGTGGTGAGGATCTCTAATCCAACATTTAGCACCGAAGACTTTGAAATAACTCACATTGGGTTTCTTGTTAGTGAGGAGTTCATAGGCCGTC
Source organism: Triticum dicoccoides (assembly GCF_002162155.2). Lineage (NCBI taxonomy): Eukaryota > Viridiplantae > Streptophyta > Magnoliopsida > Poales > Poaceae > Triticum > Triticum dicoccoides. The sequence goes on from NW_021205177.1 coordinate 1,217, forward strand.
TTCTTGAAGAATTTGTGAAGATATACTCTGTTGATGATGTGGCACGCAGTATCAATTGCATCAATCCAAAAACGATGAGGCGTTTTGTATTCATCAAGCATAGTGCGAGCCATCTCAACAAGAGTTCTGTTCTTGCGCTCCACGA
>NW_021205178.1:0-1203 GCF_002162155.2 Triticum dicoccoides
AGATGGCCAATGACATCCTCCACAGAGAATTCACGCCTCTGATGTTTCAGAGTGGTGGCAAAGTTCCTCCAGGAATTAGGGAGCTTAGCGATTATGCAGCCCGCGACAAACTTGCCCGGTAACTCGCACTTGAGAAGCTCAAGTTCCTTAACAATGCATATTATCTCATGAGCCTGCTCCAATACAGGACGGTTTTCAACCATCTTGTAATCGTGGAACTGCTCTATAATATACATCTCGCTCCCTGCATCGGCGGCCCCGAATTTAGATTCGAGCGCCTCCCACAAGTCCTTGGCGACATGCACATGTAAATATGCGTCGACCAGTTTATCTCCGATCACGCTAAGAACTGCTCCGAGAAACACAACGGTAGCCTCCTTGAACGCCTTCTCCTGTTCAGGAGCAATCGTTCCCGTGGAGACACCGGTGACCCAGAACACGTTCATAGCCATGAGCCATAACGTGGTCTTAGTCTGCCAACGCTTGAAGTATGTACCGGTAAACTTATCCGGTTTCAGTGCAGCGGCAAAGCCACTTGCCGAGAAATTCCTACACATAATAGGTTTTTGGATTGTTGAGTAAATAGGCAATTTCTCGATTAAATTAATCCATGAGTAAATCACTAGCATGGCATTGACTAAGTTGATGACGTACTGACTCTGATCTAAACATGCACGTACTAAGCAAACAGTAGACAAATCTACACATACTGCTAGTACTGCTAATATGAAAATAATCAGGAGCGGGATAGACGAGTTATACCCTCTAGTAGGCCACGCAGAGGCCGCGGCTTTGGTGGCAGCAGCGGCGTCCTCGGCGACCTTCTTGTCGGCTTCAGCTTTCTCGGCGGCGGCACGGTCGGTGTCGGTGGACATGGTGATGACGAAGGCGACGCGGACGTAGAGGAAGTAGACGATCGGAAGCGAGCAGTCGCGTAATCGCTGCCCAAAAACCTATTCGCCCCTCACCCCGTACAGGAACCAGAAGGGCGTGGTTTCGGAGACCTGCTCTCCCGTCGACCGTGTACGTGGCGGACGGGATGGAGTCACCGGCGGCAGCAGCAGCAAAGGAACGACGGTGGGCGTGCGCGTGAGCAGATGTGATCTGTTCGTGGCGGCTAGGGTTAGGAGACGCCGCATACTTATAGGCGCAGCCGCGTGGAGAGACGTGGGCTCGACCCACGTCCGAGTCCGTGACAGCCCA
>NW_021205179.1:0-2907 GCF_002162155.2 Triticum dicoccoides
GCCGTCTCCACTCTGTCGGCGTGCGGCCCGACGCCATCTACACCACCATAACGGCGTCGAAGCTGTCGGCTTATGACCCGGCGCCATCTCCATCCTGCCAACATCGACCTGCACCAGTTGGGAGCAGCGACACACCGCGCCCAAGCACTGGGCAGATGATATCCACATACACATGAATATGAAGCTTCGATGCCATCTCCCTGGAATCGATGAGACACTTGGCGGCAGCGACCTAGTACGCGCTACAACAAGGCTCAAGATGGCAGCGACCAGGCGCGCGCCCATGAAGACGGTAGATGACGCGCCGAGACTAAGCATGCCGGCGTCAGTGACGAACTTGTGTGCATCTTCCAGGAGAACAAGTGTAGCCACCTACAAACAAGGAGGCGGACATCTAAGGCCATGCCATCATCTACCTCAACAAGGGAAGATCAAAATCACGGCATCCATCTTCTTCAATTGCATACCTACACACGCCATCTTCTCTTTATCTCTTTTTTTTCCCTCTCATTTCAGGGCATCCGAAGTTGAGCGGCAGATAGGACTCACTACGGAGATGCTGGCCGGATGATTAGGGCTCGTCCGATGCCGCCGAAGAAGACCGAGGAGGAGTTATCCATCGTCCTCACATCTTCATCAACCTCGCCAGTGTCGTCATCACCAACATCAGGCTCGACGGTCATTCAACTACATCAACTCTTCATCCGACGAGGACGACGTCTGCATCAACGCGCCGTCGTATGCCTATATCGACTTCACACCCGGCGTGGACGGTGGTTACCTCGGCACAGCGTCATAATCTTCATCAACTCTTCATTTGGCGAGGATGTCCTCTACCTCGGCGCCATCAGAATTCGACATGATGATATTGTCATCTTCTTTGGTTTATTGCTTGGCAAGGATGCCGACTGCACCGGCACGCCGCCATTCTTCTACACCAACCATCTACTCCGTGTGGAGGTCGTCACCGTAAATGCGACGCCTCGAGGTCTACATCGACAAGCTCGTCATCTTCAGACGAAGCTGCATGGCACGCGGCGACACTCAAGTCGACTCCAACTTCTACATCAACACCTTTCCCCAACATCGTCCAAGCTCCGACGAGGCGAAGCCACTTCACCGACATGTCTTTCTTCCGATGAAGCTACCCATATCTTGCCGGGCACCGACGAGGCGAAGGCAATCCACCATGTTCGACACCGACGAGGCGGACACCACTAGGCCGGGCACCGACGAGGCGAAGGCCGCCCATCAGTCTGAGCTGACGACGCCAGACATCTTCATCATCGAACATCGACAAGCCGAAGGGATACAGCTAAGCATCGCCGGAGCGATGGACGTACCGCTCCACTCTTCTATTCCACCACATCATCACCATCGTCTACACTGAGCACTTGGAGAGGACGAGACTTGAAGACGACGACCATTGCAGCAGCTTAATCGGAGGTGGTTCGCGACTCTAGCTCGCGGACGTAATTAATCGGGAGCCTTCCGAGGCCCCGTGAACCAGAACTTCACAATCGCCGAAGTCATATTGGCCGCGCTAGCAGGCCATGGAGTGCTTATGTAATGGAAGCTTGTAATTTTGTTTCTCCGATGAGAAATTAATAAAGTGCAAGTTTCCCTAATTTTATTTGTGTACTTAGTACACTGGCAGGCCCGCATGTTTATTTCCCCTGGCGCGTAGAGAGATAATAACACGACAACCATCGTTGTTTTTATTATTTTTCGTGTCAAACACGTGTATCGTAGCTAGTGATCCATTAGCAGGGTTCGTTAGAGGAATGGTTTGGATCCCCGCAAAAAATAAGAAAAAAAAAGAGGAATCGTTTGGATGCTTTCAAGAAACCACATGCTAGTTGCATTTATTTCTCCACAGATTGTAACCATGGAATAATCGGGGAATCTCAATTATTGCTCAGTTGTGCTGCCCTGGATATACAAAGGTTAGATGCTTTCCAACTTGTATTTTTCTTTCAGATTGATCATACCTAGCCAACTGCTCCATTGTGATCCAGTGATATTGAAGTCTTCCGTTGACCTTCTAGCTAGTATCCAAAAGAGACAACTGGCAGGTTAGTAGGCTGGGCTGATCTCCATTTCCATTTTAGCTAAAAATTTCCTTCCATCTTGTAATAATAGCATGACCAAAACTAGTGTTTGTACGTCATGCCAGTTAGGCAAGCAGCCTCGGCTGCCTTTTTCTTCATCTACATCTGTAACATCAGCACCATTTCAATTACTCCCTCCGTTCCTTGATATAAGGTGTATAGATTTTTGAGAAAACATCCAAAATATAAGGTGCCTTGCGTTGCACCACTCATTTAGATAATTTTTTAGAGATTTGATTACATTTACTTATATTAGGCAAGCTCCTCTATTTTCTCATGTCAAGTAGTCAGGTGAAATCTCTCCCAAATCTTGTGAAATTTTCAGTCCACATGCGTTCTTTAATTTCCGTGCCAAAAACTATACACCCTATATTTAGAAGTGGCGGGAGTATTACACTGCGATTTATGGACCTCTCCGTGTGTTGTTTTTCTGGTTTTTAGTATTACCTTGTGGTGCTCGACGACTACTCTCACTACTCTTGGACATTTCCTCTACGACACCAATCCGACACTGCTGACATTAATTATTTCTCGCTTCTTCACCTACATCCAAACCCAGTTTTACCATCCAATGCATACAGTGCGATAATGGGGGTGAATTCCTCACCTCCTCTCTGCGCACACTCTTCTCCACCCATGGCGCGTGCTTCCGACTCTCTTGCCCCCACACGTCGCCCCAAAATGGCAAGGCCGAACGGCTTATTCGCACAACCAATGATATCCTTCGTGTCATGCTCATCCATGCCCATCTTCCACCCTAGCTCTAGGTCGAGGCTCTTCACACAGCCACTCACGT
>NW_021205180.1:0-2907 GCF_002162155.2 Triticum dicoccoides
GCCGTCTCCACTCTGTCGGCGTGCGGCCCGACGCCATCTACACCACCATAACGGCGTCGAAGCTGTCGGCTTATGACCCGGCGCCATCTCCATCCTGCCAACATCGACCTGCACCAGTTGGGAGCAGCGACACACCGCGCCCAAGCACTGGGCAGATGATATCCACATACACATGAATATGAAGCTTCGATGCCATCTCCCTGGAATCGATGAGACACTTGGCGGCAGCGACCTAGTACGCGCTACAACAAGGCTCAAGATGGCAGCGACCAGGCGCGCGCCCATGAAGACGGTAGATGACGCGCCGAGACTAAGCATGCCGGCGTCAGTGACGAACTTGTGTGCATCTTCCAGGAGAACAAGTGTAGCCACCTACAAACAAGGAGGCGGACATCTAAGGCCATGCCATCATCTACCTCAACAAGGGAAGATCAAAATCACGGCATCCATCTTCTTCAATTGCATACCTACACACGCCATCTTCTCTTTATCTCTTTTTTTTCCCTCTCATTTCAGGGCATCCGAAGTTGAGCGGCAGATAGGACTCACTACGGAGATGCTGGCCGGATGATTAGGGCTCGTCCGATGCCGCCGAAGAAGACCGAGGAGGAGTTATCCATCGTCCTCACATCTTCATCAACCTCGCCAGTGTCGTCATCACCAACATCAGGCTCGACGGTCATTCAACTACATCAACTCTTCATCCGACGAGGACGACGTCTGCATCAACGCGCCGTCGTATGCCTATATCGACTTCACACCCGGCGTGGACGGTGGTTACCTCGGCACAGCGTCATAATCTTCATCAACTCTTCATTTGGCGAGGATGTCCTCTACCTCGGCGCCATCAGAATTCGACATGATGATATTGTCATCTTCTTTGGTTTATTGCTTGGCAAGGATGCCGACTGCACCGGCACGCCGCCATTCTTCTACACCAACCATCTACTCCGTGTGGAGGTCGTCACCGTAAATGCGACGCCTCGAGGTCTACATCGACAAGCTCGTCATCTTCAGACGAAGCTGCATGGCACGCGGCGACACTCAAGTCGACTCCAACTTCTACATCAACACCTTTCCCCAACATCGTCCAAGCTCCGACGAGGCGAAGCCACTTCACCGACATGTCTTTCTTCCGATGAAGCTACCCATATCTTGCCGGGCACCGACGAGGCGAAGGCAATCCACCATGTTCGACACCGACGAGGCGGACACCACTAGGCCGGGCACCGACGAGGCGAAGGCCGCCCATCAGTCTGAGCTGACGACGCCAGACATCTTCATCATCGAACATCGACAAGCCGAAGGGATACAGCTAAGCATCGCCGGAGCGATGGACGTACCGCTCCACTCTTCTATTCCACCACATCATCACCATCGTCTACACTGAGCACTTGGAGAGGACGAGACTTGAAGACGACGACCATTGCAGCAGCTTAATCGGAGGTGGTTCGCGACTCTAGCTCGCGGACGTAATTAATCGGGAGCCTTCCGAGGCCCCGTGAACCAGAACTTCACAATCGCCGAAGTCATATTGGCCGCGCTAGCAGGCCATGGAGTGCTTATGTAATGGAAGCTTGTAATTTTGTTTCTCCGATGAGAAATTAATAAAGTGCAAGTTTCCCTAATTTTATTTGTGTACTTAGTACACTGGCAGGCCCGCATGTTTATTTCCCCTGGCGCGTAGAGAGATAATAACACGACAACCATCGTTGTTTTTATTATTTTTCGTGTCAAACACGTGTATCGTAGCTAGTGATCCATTAGCAGGGTTCGTTAGAGGAATGGTTTGGATCCCCGCAAAAAATAAGAAAAAAAAAGAGGAATCGTTTGGATGCTTTCAAGAAACCACATGCTAGTTGCATTTATTTCTCCACAGATTGTAACCATGGAATAATCGGGGAATCTCAATTATTGCTCAGTTGTGCTGCCCTGGATATACAAAGGTTAGATGCTTTCCAACTTGTATTTTTCTTTCAGATTGATCATACCTAGCCAACTGCTCCATTGTGATCCAGTGATATTGAAGTCTTCCGTTGACCTTCTAGCTAGTATCCAAAAGAGACAACTGGCAGGTTAGTAGGCTGGGCTGATCTCCATTTCCATTTTAGCTAAAAATTTCCTTCCATCTTGTAATAATAGCATGACCAAAACTAGTGTTTGTACGTCATGCCAGTTAGGCAAGCAGCCTCGGCTGCCTTTTTCTTCATCTACATCTGTAACATCAGCACCATTTCAATTACTCCCTCCGTTCCTTAATATAAGGTGTATAGATTTTTGAGAAAACATCCAAAATATAAGGTGCCTTGCGTTGCACCACTCATTTAGATAATTTTTTAGAGATTTGATTACATTTACTTATATTAGGCAAGCTCCTCTATTTTCTCATGTCAAGTAGTCAGGTGAAATCTCTCCCAAATCTTGTGAAATTTTCAGTCCACATGCGTTCTTTAATTTCCGTGCCAAAAACTATACACCCTATATTTAGGAGTGGCGGGAGTATTACACTGCGATTTATGGACCTCTCCGTGTGTTGTTTTTCTGGTTTTTAGTATTACCTTGTGGTGCTCGACGACTACTCTCACTACTCTTGGACATTTCCTCTACGACACCAATCCGACACTGCTGACATTAATTATTTCTCGCTTCTTCACCTACATCCAAACCCAGTTTTACCATCCAATGCATACAGTGCGATAATGGGGGTGAATTCCTCACCTCCTCTCTGCGCACACTCTTCTCCACCCATGGCGCGTGCTTCCGACTCTCTTGCCCCCACACGTCGCCCCAAAATGGCAAGGCCGAACGGCTTATTCGCACAACCAATGATATCCTTCGTGTCATGCTCATCCATGCCCATCTTCCACCCTAGCTCTAGGTCGAGGCTCTTCACACAGCCACTCACGT
>NW_021205181.1:0-1283 GCF_002162155.2 Triticum dicoccoides
CCCATCTTGTTATCCTCGATGGCAACAATACAATACGTGCCTTGCTGCCCCTGCTGTCACTGGGAAAGGACACCGCAAGATTGAACCCAAAGCTAAACACTTCTCCCATTGCAAGAACTACCAATCTAGTTGGCCAAACCAAACGGATAATTCGAAGAGACTTGCAAAGATAACTTAATCATACATAAAAGAATTCAGAGAAGATTCAAATATTATTCATAGATAATCTGGATCATAAACCCACAATTCATCGGTCTCAACACACACACCGCAAAAAGAAGATTACATCGAATAGATATCCACAAGAGAGGGGGAGAACATTGTATTGAGATCCAAAAAGAGAGAAGAAGCCATCTAGCTACTAGCTATGGACCCGAAGGTCTGAAGTAAACTACTCACATTTCATCGGAGAGGCTATGGTGTTGATGTAGAAGCCCTCCATGGTAGATGCCCCCTCCGGCGGAGCTCCGGAACAGGCCCCAAGATGGGATCTCGTGGATACAGAAAGTTGCGGCGGTGGAATTAGGTTTTTGGCTCCGTATTTGATCTGTCGGGGGTACGTAGGTATATATAGGAGGAAGGAGTACGTCGGTGGAGCAACAAGGGGCCCACGAGGTAGGGGGCGCGCCCTAGGGGGGCGCCCCCCACCCTCGTGACCTCCTCGGTTACTTCTTGGAGTAGGGTCCAAGTCTCCTGGATCACGTTCGGTGAGAAAATCACGTTCCCGAAGGTTTCATTCTGTTTGGACTCCGTTTGATATTCCATTTCTTCGAAACACTGAAATAGGCAAAAAACAGCAATTCTGGACTGGGCCTCCGGTTAATAGGTTAGTCCCAAAAATAATATAAAAGTGGAAAATAAAGCCCAATATAGTCCAAAATAGTAGATAAATTAGCATGGAGCAATCAAAAATTATAGATACGTTGGAGACGTCAAGCATCCCCAAGCTTAATTCCTGCTCGTCCTCGAGTAGGTAAATGATAAAAAAGAATTTTTGATGCGGAGTGATACTTTGGCATAATTTCAATGTAAATCTTCTTAATTATGACATGAATATTCAGATCTGAAAGATTCAAGACAAAAGTTCATATTGACATAAAGAATAATAATACTTCAAGCATACTAATCAAAGCAATCATGTCTTCTCAAAATAGCATGGCAAAAGAAAGTTCATCCCTACAAAATCATATAGTTAGGCTATGCTTCATTTTTGTCACACAAAGATGTTCCCAACTTCTATACCCCCGATGACAAGCCAAGCAATTGTTTCATACTTAAATAAT
>NW_021205182.1:0-1407 GCF_002162155.2 Triticum dicoccoides
CCCGTCTCGCGCTCTACCGCGACACCCTCTCCCACCCCTTCCTCGCCCCCTCCTTTTGCCACCGCCCTTTCGCCACCGCCACCGCCACCGCCCCCCTTCTTCACTTAATTAATTTGTTTTTACTACATGTTTTCAGGACTGATATAATGGCGAACGATAGAGCTGACCCGATTATGGACAACTATGATCCGGACGGTGAAGCACATATGTTCGGCATCATAAACGGCGATATTCTATATGTGCCGACCGGAGAAGAAGAAGATGATATCTCTTCTTATCTGAACCTTGACGGTGAAGATGAAGGGCGCCGTCAGCAAGATGATGCCGAACAAACGTCGATAAACGACGATCTTCAAATGGAAGTAGCAACCACCTCCGGCGCCGAGATATATATATACATTGAGCCTCTGGTGATACAAACTAACTGATTTGAATAAATATGTGTGTACTAACGCACGCGACTCTTTCTTATTTTAGCCCTCGGCCGGATCGTCGAAACAATCGAGTACGTCGTCAAAGCGTGGCGCAACCAAGACGATGAAACAAGGAGAAACATGCACCATCGAGGTTGTCGACAGTGCAACCGGCAGGCCGCTGGAGCCCCGCAAGAATGCCACCAAGTTTGTCAGCCAATGCGGAGCCATTGTTAGAGACAACGTCTCGATCACCGTCCAGGAGTGGAATGAGCCAAAGAAGGCATGAATTGATGGTTTCACTTTTGTCGATAAGAGAACAAAAAAAGATTGCTTCAAGAAGCTTATGGAACATTTCGTTCTACCTCCGGAATACAACAAATTCGATGAGGAGGGTAACAAGATTGAGGAAAACAAGGAGAGGAGGAGGCTAGTCAAACAGTTCGCTCTTCATAAGATGGCCGACGCATTCCGGAAATTCAAGCAAAATCTAGTCCATGACTTTGTCAAGCAGAACAAGACTCCGGATTTCAAAGGACAATATGAGAAACTGAAACATGATTGGCTAGAATTTGTGAAGCAAAAGAAATCGGAGCAGTTCATTCAAATATCGAAAAAAAATAAGGAAAATGCGGCTAAGAAGGAGTACAATCATGTTATGGGGCCAGGAGGGTATCGCATTTGGGTGCCTAGGTTGGAGAAGATGGAGAACGAGCTGACGGCGCGAGGAATCCGTCCAGGTACGGAGGGATGGGACCCAAGGGCCAAAAGCTGGTGGTACGGGCATGGGGGAACGCTGAACCCGGAGACAGGGGAGTGTGTTTACCGGGGCAAATTAATTAAACCCACCCAAGCCCTTATTAACGCAATGAGGGATGCTCAACAGGGGAAGATCAAGTTCAACAGAGAGAACGACGCGCTGACAAAAGCCCTCGGGAATCCTGAACACGGAGGACGTGTACGAGGCATGGGGCACATTCCGTGGAAAATAGGG
>NW_021205183.1:0-904 GCF_002162155.2 Triticum dicoccoides
TTCATTTTGAACTTGTCAAGTTGACTTTGAAGCACATCCAACTTGGATTCCTTGACGGAGTCGGTACCTTCGTGCATATCAATCAAAGTGTCCCAAATTTCCTTTGCATTCTCAAGACGGCTGATTTTGTTGAATTCTTCAGGGCACAATCCGTTGAAGAGAATATCACAAGCTTGAGCATTGTATTGCAACATCTTCAACTCATCCGCGGTAGCTTCACGGTTTGGTTCTTTCCCATCAAAGAAGTCACCTTGCAAACCAACACACACAATAGCCCAAACGGCGGGGTTATGTCCAAGAATATGCATTTTCATTTTATGCTTCCAACTAGCAAAATTAGTACCATCAAAGTAAGGACCTCTACGGTGATAATTTCCCTCGCTAGACGCCATACTCTCCTAGGTTGTGAAACCAAGGCTATGACCACCAAAAGCTATGGAGATCAAAGCAAATGGAGACCAGAGCTCTGATACCACTTGTAGGATCGAAAGTATGTCTAGAGGGGGGTGATTAGACTACTTGACCAAATAAAAACTTAACCTTTTCCCAATTTTAGTTCTTGGCAGATTTTAGCTATTGTAGGACAAGTCAAGCAATCATCACATAATTCAAGCAAGCATGCAAAGAGTATATTGGCAGCGGAAAGTAAAGCATGCAACTTGCAAGAATGTAAAGGGAAGGGTTTGGAGAATTCAAACGCAATTGGAGACACGGATGTTTTTCCCGTGGTTCGGATAGGTGGTGCTATCCTACATCCACGTTGATGGAGACTTCAACCCACGAAGGGTAACGGTTGCGCGAGTCCACGGAGGGCTCCACCCACGAAGGGTAATGGTTGCGCGAGTCCACGGAGGGCTCCACCCACGAAGGGTCCACGAAGAAGCAACCACCCACGAAGGGTCCA
>NW_021205184.1:0-1264 GCF_002162155.2 Triticum dicoccoides
TTTGAACAAATTTGAATCAAAGATTCAAATTTCAAACTCAAACATGGCCTTTTAAAGTGCTTTTCCTTGTTCTGCTTAAAACATCAATTTAACTTGTTTGATCATGCATGAAAATAGTACAGATGGATAGATTGGATTTTTCTGATCATTTTTCATATATAATTTGTCCAATTTGGAGTTACAGAATAAAAGTTATGAATTTTTGAAGTTTAAATTATATTCTGGAATTTCCTGATTTAAATTAAATCCAGAAAATCAATTACTGCGTCAGCCTGACGTCAGTGTGACGTCAGCAGGTCAACGGAACAGGTCTGGGTCAAACCTGACAGTGGGTCCCGCATGTCAGGGTGATTATTTTAATTAAAAATTAATTAAAACTAATCATGTTTAATTAACAGGGCTGGGCCCCACCTGTCATTGACTCAGGGGAGTCAACCAGGGCCCACCCGTGGTCAAAGTCAAAGCCAGCGACGCCGGCGTTTAGCCGCCGGCGAGCCCGACGCGGCGGCGGGAGTGGTTTTGGCCATTTCGGCCACCAAATGGGCCGCGGAGACCACCGGAGTGGAGCTGAGGACAAACCGCAGCTCTTGGCGGAGTCCGTTGGGGTCGGGGTGGCCGGAGTTGGCGCCGGCGACGACTTTGGCGGCCACCGGGATTCGGTCGAAGATGAACTTGGCGCTAGAGGGGTCGGTGAGGCTCGTGGAGTGGCTAGCTAGGTGCTGCGGGACTCGGTGAGTAAGATGGACACCATCTTGTGGCCGGAGTGTGGCCGGAAGCACGTCGGCGACGAGATCCGCGGCGGTGCGGGTGTGTGATCCTCGTGCGGTGGCTACACGGCTCAGGAATGAGAGAGAGAGGGTCGGAGGAGTAGCTAGGCTCACAGCGCTCCCGTAGAGGCCACCGGCGAGGTCGGGGACGAGCTGAGGCGGCGACGGCGTTGAAGGGGATCTCCGGCGACGGTGAGCTCGGGCGAGGTCGGTGCGGTGGCTTCGGGGCACGCGAGCGCTCGGGGCTCGGCTAGCTCGAAGAAGTAGAGGACGGCGGAGCTTCTGGACAGGGTGGCGCGGCGTGGAGACGACGGGGAGCACGGCTACGGCGGCGGTGCGGCGACGGTGGCGTCGGCCATGGCGTGGGAGCGCGAGGGAGAGGAACTGGGGGCGAATGGAGGTGTCCAGGAGGGTCGGGGCGCGACGTGGAGCTCGTCCAGGCCATCAGGGCGGCGAGAGGGGGAGGCAGGGCGGCGTGCAGCTGCGTGGCGAGCTGT
>NW_021205185.1:0-999 GCF_002162155.2 Triticum dicoccoides
AGCAATGATTTGATCCGTAAGAGTAGGTTTCGCCACCAAGGTGGAAAGAAATCCTTGAGGAACAATGTGAAGGTTAAGCTTCCGAAATTCCTCATGGAGAAGCGGTTGACTTTGTTGTAACACCAGATTGTTACAATAAGATTTACGACTTAGCGCATCAGCCATGACGTTGGCTTTCCCTGGGGTGTAGGTTATTCCTAAGTCGAAGTCTGTGATCAATTCAACCCAACGTCTTTGCCTGAGATTCAGATCCGGTTGGGTGAAAATGTACTTCAGACTTTGGTGATCAGTGAATATTTCGCAACGATTACCGAGGAGGTAATGTCGCCAGGTCTTAAGTGCATAGACTACAGCTGCAAGCTCTAGATCATGAGTAGGATAATTCTCCTCGTGTGGGTGCAATTGCCGTGAAGCATAGGCAATTACGTGTCGATCTTGCATGAGAATGCAACCCAGTCCTTGTCGCGAGGCGTCGCAGTAGATAACAAAGTCTTTGGAGAAGTCTGGCGGTACCAGTACGGGAGCAGAAGTCAGGCGTCTTTTCAATTCCTGAAAGTTGTGCTCACATTGTGGAGTCCACTCGAACTTCTTATCTTTCTTGAGGAGTTCGGTTAGAGGTTTGGCAACCTTGGAGAAGTTCTCGACAAAGCGATGACAATAGCTCGCTAAGCCTAGAAAACTCCGAACTTGCTTGACCGATTCAGGTGGAGTCCAATTAAGGACGGCTTGAACTCGCTCAGGGTTAACAGCAATACCTCTACCAGATATTACATGACCCAGGTAGGTCACTTCTGACAACCAGAATTCACATTTAGAAAATTTGGCATAAAGGCGATGCTCTCGAAGTTTCTGCAACACTAGCCTTAGATGTTCGGCATGTTCTTCCTCGTTCTTGGAGTAGATGAGTATATCATCGAGGTAAACCACGACGAATTTATCCAAATACTCCATGAAGATTGAGTTCATTAACCGAGAAAAAGTGGCTGGAGCGTTGGTTAA
>NW_021205186.1:0-1051 GCF_002162155.2 Triticum dicoccoides
CCCCCCTGTTATCTCGAGATTATCATGGAACTGCATAACTTCTTATGAGTTCTTCGTCAAGTACTACATACTCACCGATTAGGGCTCGAAGTTATTGAACACTCAAAGACACCGATAACTGAACCGAGTCCGCTCTACGGTTCGACAACTCTTCAGTAAGCTTCTATAAGTACGAGTTTGTACCCGATCACGCCATTCCTAGCCTGTTTGGCTATATCATTGTCGTGACGATCCTAACGGTGCTACCTGGTCCTTATTCTCGGAGCACCAATTTTCGACGATGAACTAACCTTACGTCGATCCTCATCGTCATATCATTTCGCCTTGAACAATAAGCTTGGTTTCGAGTTTGTGTTGTACCCTTGGTTCCAATAACCTTTCACTTCATCATTGTTTGACTTGATGTCATCGTCGATCGATTACATCTTCGTGAAATCTCTCGACAAATGAGTCGTGATCATCATCATCATTCCGAGCTCTTTCAGGAATTCAATTGAATTCATGATGGGTAATACCATCCTTGCCCCTCGATGATTCCTGTTCTCATCGACCACTTTATTGCCTTCCGTTCAACACAACTTGTTCGTGTTTTGTGTAAACCTTGAGATCACTGCTACCCAGCAGTTGATCTTCCTTACCTCGGAAGTATTACCATCTTTTTTTTTGTCAAGAATGTGGTGAGAATTTCACCACCTCTTAATAATTCTTGATATCATAATACTTCTTGCCATCTTCGTTCATTCCTTGGTCCCCGTATTGTTTTCAACCGGAATACCGACAATGGAGCTATGACGTGTGAATTCAAAACTCCTAGCAACCCTATTGCTTTGAAGTGAATGGGCGATAGTTCATTCTAAGTCCTTCGCTAATTGAATCACCATTCTAACATTGGTCGTACAGCCCAACCCGTACTTCGGGCGCACCCTTCAACCAATGTTTAATTGTGTATGTCTTCCTCGAGCATACTTCCTTATATCATTTGATCTGACAAATGTTATCCCCTTGTGCACTTAATGGTGGAAATCCATCTTTTGGGAATCTCGGTGAATTG
>NW_021205187.1:0-1232 GCF_002162155.2 Triticum dicoccoides
TCACCAGGGTCATCGCCTCTGATCTTATAACGCAATGCAGTGCATACCGGGCATTCATTCAAATTCTTGTATTCACCGCGGTAGAGGATGCAGTCGTTGATGCATGCATGTATCTTCAGAACCTCTAAACCTAGAGGGCAGACAACCTTCTTTGCTTCGTACGTACTGGCGGGCAACTCGTTATTCTTTGGAAACATATTCTTCAACATTTTCAGCAAGTTTTCAAATGCCGAGTCAGCTACACCTGCCTGTGCCTTCCATTTCAGCAAATCCAGTGTGCAGCCCAGCTTTTTCAGACCATCATCGCATCCAGGGTACAACGACTTTCTGTGATCCTCTAACATGCGATCCAAATTCTCCCTCTCCTTTTCAGTTTCGCAGCGTCTCCGTGCATCAGCAATGGTCCGACCAAGATCATCAACGGTCTCATCACGTGCCTCTTCTTCACCTTCACCTTCACCTTCCCCTTCACCTTCCCCTTCACCTGCCCCTTCACATTCCCCTTCACCTTCAGCATCCTCCATGAAAGTATCACCGAAATGAGCAAGATAGCTTTCATCGATGAAATCATCCCCTTCTTCATCTTCTTCCATTATAACCCCTCTTTCTCCATGCTTGGTCCAACAATTATAGCTTGGCATGAAACCGTGCCGAAGCAGGTGCAGGTGAACTTCTCTTGAGGAAGAGTAACCCTTCTGATTCTTACAGTCAACACATGGACAGATAACAAAACCCTTCTGCTTGTTCGCATTAGCCACTACGAGGAAATCTTTCAAACCTGTAGTGAACTCGCGGGAGAGTCGGTTACCGTACATCCATTGCCGATTCATCTGCATTATTATAATATAAAATATATAATTAACCATCATGCATTTGTTAAAGTAACTAGCTATAAACAATAGAAATTAAACAATGAACAACACACATGCATATTTTATCAATGACACACATGCATGAAAGGTTCAAGTTGCTAACCGCGATCGAGGAGGAACCTCAAGTGTGGCTCCAACACTTCATATCATGTTTGTTTCACGCTGTTGGGCATTTCATCAAACACCTTGTGTGCATAAGAGGAACCAAAAGCAAACCTACACCCCCTTGTGAAGAGAAGTGGCACCAAATGGCTAAGTGAGTGCGCTGAACTGGTATATATAGGGGAGGAGCTTTAGTCGCGGTTGGCCAGGCCAGCCGCGACTAAAGGCCTTTGGGCACCTTTAGTCGCGGTTGGCCTG
>NW_021205188.1:0-1089 GCF_002162155.2 Triticum dicoccoides
GGATCTCAAGGTTTACACAAAACACGAACATCTTGTGTTGAACGGAAGGCAATAAAGTGGTCGATGAGAACAGGAATCATCGAGGGCAAGGATGGTATTACCCATCATGAATTCAGTTGAATTCCTGGAAGAGCTCATAAGGTTGATGATGATCACGACACAAGTGTCGAGAGTTTCCATGCCGATGTGATCAATCAGCGACGACATCAAGTCAAAGTAATGATGAAGCAAGAGGTTAATGGAACCACGGTTATGACATAAACTCGAACTCAAGCTTGTTGTTTAAGGTGAAAGGGAATGACGAGGAAAATCGATGTAAGCTTAATTCATCGTCGAAAATTGTGCTCCGAGAAGAAGGACCGGGTAGCACAGTTAAAATCATCACGACAATGATATAGCCAAACAGGCTAGGAATGGCGTGATCGGGTACAAACTCGTACTTATAGAAGCTTACTAAAGAGTTGTTGAACCGTAGTGCGGACTTGGTTCAGTTATCGGTGTCTTTGAGTGTTTAATAACTCAGAGCCCGCGAGAAATTGGAATCAGTGGGAGGTAGTACTTGATGAACTCATAAACAGTTATGCAGTTCCATGATAATCTCGAGATACCAGGGGGATAATACTCGACAGAAGATCAAAGTAAAGGTTGGACTGGGGTATTGATCCATAGAAGACAATTGTTTAACTTGTCCGAGAAATGGAATCAAAGAAGAACAAACATGGTCGGAACCACGGATGCAAAAGGCCAGATCCCTGATATAAGAAAAACTTATACCAAGGGAATAATTAATTCAAGAGAAGCTCTAATGATAAGATCTACATCGTGTCCATGGGCATGAACACAAGTTCAAGGTCGACTCCCACTTCTCCGATGCATAGGTTTTCATTCACTTCTCACGTTCGATGAAGTTGCAGTGTTGAAATTTTATCTGGCGAAGCACCAGAAGAGTATTATTCGTGAAAACTTTCGAGTTCACACATATCAAGGAAGGTATAGGTTCAACCCATCGTGGCATCTTAGAATCATATACCAGAATCTTTAGAAGTAATTAACTCAAGCTCGAAGGCAGAGCATGGTTGAGAAGGTAGA